>NW_028258173.1:6515151-6666666 GCF_053883595.1 Heterocephalus glaber | reverse complement strand
ATTTGGTAAGTCATGTCATGTGAAAAGAAAACCCAGAAAGTAACAACAGTTCCCGTCAGCTTGGGGAAGTGAATCCTTCTGTGACCTCATCTACTCTGACCCTCGCCAGATCTATTCCGAGCTCCTTTGGACTTCCCCCGCCTCTGAGCAGCAGACACCTCCTCGGCCTGACCAACCACACAGAGCTGGTATTTAGCAGCTGGCAAAGTGAAAGCGTCTCTTACTGTCAAAGGAGCTGGTCAGCCAGGCTGTCTGTCAGAGGTCTGTTGGAAGCCAACTTGTTTTGTGTTTGTGGCAAGACACTTTTTTTTTCTGTACTATAGTGTATTCATCTATAACGATGAAGAAATAAGATGTAAGGGTGTCCCAGCCTTGCTGCCTCTACTTCCACAGATCTTTAAAAAAAAATTTGCGCCTTTACGAGGCATCCCATGGTTCTCAACAACTTCACTTGACACAACAATCATTTGGGAGGGTGATTTTAAAATGCACACTAGGCATGGTGGTGCACACCTCTAATTCCAAGGGTCTGGGAGGCTGAGACAGGAGGATCACAAGTTTGAAACCAGCCTGGGAAATGTAATGACTTAGACCCTGTTTCAAAATTTAAAAAGAAAAATTTTTAATCAAAATTTAAAAAAAAATAAGGGTTGGGGATATAGCTCAATGTGAAGGGCCCTAGATTCAGTCCTCAATACAGGAGAAAGTAAAATGCAGATGACCTCCTCCCTCAGGATATTCACTCTGGTCAAGCAGGACCAAGATGGGGCCCGGAAATGAGTATTTGGCTGATGGCCCACCTGTGCAGATGCTGAATAGGCGCTCCTATCCCTGCTGAGTGTCCAAGGCTGCCCCTTGTTTCCTCTGTCTTTCTCTTCTTTTTTGTTTCTTCTTTTCTGTGTGTGGTACTGGGGATTGAACTCAGAGCCTTCACACTGAGGTACATCCCCAGTCCTTTTTATTTTTATTTTTTCCAGGCAGGGTCTTGCTGAGGCCAGGTTCCCCAGGCTAGGCTCCAATTCCTAGGCTCAGGAGAGCCTCCCAGCTTGGTCTTCTAGCTGGGACTAACTGGGTGTGGTGGTGCACAGCCATAATCCCAGCACTTGGGAGGCTGAGGCAGGAGCATCGTCATAAGTTAGAGGCCAGGCTAGACTACATAGTGAGACTGTCACAACAAAATAGAGTAGCTGGCACTGCAGGTGCCTGCCACCACCACGCCTGATTGCCCTTGTTTCTTTCTGTTTATGACGCAGATCAAGCACCTCTGTTTTCTCCCTTTTTTTTTTCAATCATCAAATATATATGGAGTGTCTGCTTTGGCTAGAAACTGTTTTAAAGGCTGGGAACAGAGCAGTTCTTGAATCAGAACCCCTGTTCTCTAGGAGCTGTCTTTCTTTCACTTAACCACATGCCGCTTCTGTGCCTTCCTATTCCGAATATTTCACTGTGCGTGGCTAGGGGTGTAGCTCAGTGGCACAGTGCACATGTAGGACCCTGGGTTTGATCCCCATCGTCCCTCAAAAATTCCCACGTGTAGACACACACACAGTTTATTTATTCATTCACTTCTCGAAAGACTCCTTGGTTTTTTCCAAATTTTAGCTTTCATAAAGTTAGTGAACCGAAAGCGCTGGTTTTTGCATGAATATAAATTTCCATCATTTTTTTGTTTCGTTTTGTTCTGTTCTAAACTTTCAGGGTAAGCTGGGTATGGTGGCACATGCCTGTTATCCCAGCACTCCAGAGGCTGAGGCAGGAGGATTGCTTTGAGTTTGAGGCCAGTCCAGGCTACATAGTGAGTTCAAGGCCAGCCTAGACTACATAGTGAGACCTTGTCTCTAAAAAAGAAAGAAAGGAAGAAAGGAAGGAAGGAAGACAACCAAAAGAAAAAAACCTTTTGAACACTATAACTGAGAAAAGCATGAAAAACCAATTACTTGGAATTGGTTGGAAGATTCTAGAAGTTCTGACAGGCTGCAGGGGCCAAAGATAGTTCCTTTTTTGAACTTTCAGATTTACTCATCAAATGACTCGAACACCAGTAAACCAGAAAAAAAAAAAAAAAGGGCTGGGTGTGGCAACACGCACCTGTAAGCCCAGCACTCCGGGAGGCTGAGGCAGGAAGATGGTAAATTTGAGCCCAGCTCAGGCAATTTTATGACCCTGTTTTAAAATTAAAAATAATAAAGAGAGGGCTGGGGACATAGGTCAGTGTGAAGGCCCTGGGTTTAATCCCTAGTACCCCCCCACACACAAACCACTGTCCACTAACTTTCAAGAGCTGACTTCCTGTGTGTTTCAGCTTCCTGTTGCTGCTCTTCTCAGCAGAGACCAGTGTCAGGAGGCTGGGGAACCCCATGTCAGCCCACGGGGAAGGGTTTCCAAGGCTCTGGGTTTCTTTTGCATTTAGTTCTTTCTGTACAGCTCATCAACCTTCTTTTTTTCCTGTGTGGTACTAGGGATGGAATCCAAGGCCTTTGCCCTGTTATATCCCCCACCCTTTTGAGACTGGCTCTCACTAAATCGATAATCGCCCAGGCAGAACTTTCCGTCCTCCTGCCTCAGCCTCCCAGAGTGCTGGGGCTACAGGTGAGCACCCCCCCTCAGCGGATCATCACCCTGTGAAAGTGACACTACTTCCCCAATCACCCATTTCTTTTCCTTTTTAAAAAAATTTTTGTTTGTTTTTTTGAGACAGAGTCCTGCTTTGTAGTTCAGGGTGGCCCTCAACTCCCTGTGTAGCCCAGACTGGCCTCGTCGTGATCCTCCTGCCTCAGCCTCCTGAGTGCTAGGATTACAGGCATGTGCCACCATCCCCTGCTCCTTCACCCATTGCAGAGCTGCTCTGAGACTCTGCTGCTTTGTCTCCACCCTGTCTCCACATGCACAGAGGAAGCCGTGGGTGCAGCCCTCTGAAGGCAGCCGTGCCTGTGGAGGAAGAGCTGGCGGGACGCATGTCAACCACAGCCACTGCATCTTCTCCCCCTGGGACTTCCGCTCTTGTCTGACTCAGGGATGAGTACTTCTGGGAGCCCCAAATCTAGAGAGGGGGAAAAGTTGGTAATGATTTTATTTTCCAGACATGTATTGCAACAGCTGATTTTCTTTTTTTTTTTTTGGTACCAGGGATCCAACTCAGGACCTTGTGCGGCAGGCGCGGTGCCACTGAGCTAAATCCCCAGCCCTTTTTTGTTTTACTTTTTGAAACAGGGTCTCACTACAGTGCCCAGGGCAACCTTGGACTTGTGATCTTCCTGCCTTAGTCATCCAGGTACTGCAGCTGGGATTGTAGGTCTGCACTATTGAACCCAGCTTCTAGTGTTCTTCTAATACAGTTCTGGTGGTGTGTGCTTTTAACACAATTATAGTCACACTATATATAAAAGATTATGTTGTTTGAAAAGGGGCTTCACCAGGTTGTCCACGCTGGTCATAAGTGATCTTCCTGCTTCAGCCTCCCAAGTAGCTGAGATTACTGGTGTTCACCACCACACCCTGATTTTTACTTAACCTTCTACCCTGATGGTACTTCTGTTCTGTTCAAGTTTTTCATAAACTAGTTGGGCCTGACTGTACAGCTCTGTAATCTCAGTACTCTGGGAGGCTGAGGGAGGAGGATTACAAGTTTAAGTCCCAAACCTCAAAAAAATAGTTGAAATTTCAACCATGGTTTAAGGATCCATAGAAAAATATTTTCAACACATGAGCCTTGTCAAAAATTTCTTAGGATACAGAAGACAGTAACCTAAAAGAAAAAAATAGACATATTCAACTTAGTCAAAATTGAAAAGTTCTGCTCATCAAAAATAGAACAGAGCTGAGGCTGGAGTTTTAACTCAGTGGTTACGCCACCTGTCTCACAAGCACCAGGTCCCGACTTCGATCCCCAGTACCAAAAAAAAAAAAAAAAAAAATAGAGCCAGGCATGGTGGCACATGCCTGTAATCCCAGCACTTGGGAGGCTGAGGCAGGAGTATCACTGTGAGTTTGGGACCAGCCTGGACTACATAGTGAGACCCTGTCTCAAAAAATAAAACAAAACAAAAGGCCCTAGCATTAATCCCCAATACACACAAACACACACACAGACAATATTCAACATCATTAGTCATCAAGAAAATACAAATTAAAACTACAATGAGATACTATAACAGACCCAACAGAGTGGCTAAAATAAAGAATGATAACACCAAATGTTAGCGAGAGTGTGGAGCAGCTGAAACTCACATACATTGCCAATGAGAGTATAAAACTGTACATTTTACAAAAAGATCAAGTGCTGAAGTTAAAAATTAATAGACACCCTCTTGTAAGTGCAAGATCCCAAGTTCGATTCCTGGTACAAAAAATATACACACACACATCCAGGATCCAAAGATTCTACTTCTCTACTTCTAGGTGTTTATCCAAGAGAAGTAAAAACATCTCTTCAAAAATACTGGTATAGTAAGTCCCCAACTTATGAACATTTGAGTTGCGAACTTTCGTAGCTACAAAGAGACCTCATAGAAACATTCCTAGATGGGAACAAGTTGTGGAAGTAGCTCACATGTCTGCCCAGCAGTGTCACAGCTGGGCTGCTGTGTGCTTACTGTGCAGTGCGATACTGTACAGTATTTGTGTGTGTTTGGTTTTATGCTTTACATTGTATATTTGTGTCAAAGGTGTATAAAACTCACTTTGCCAAACTTACCAACAAATCTGACTTATGAACTTTCTCCAGGAACAGAATTCATTTATAATATAAGTATAAGAAGCCAGGCGTGATGGTGCATGCTTGTGTAATCCCAACACTCAGGGGGCTGAGGCAGGAGCAATGCTATGAGTTCAAGGCCAGCCTGAACTACATAGTGAATAGAATGTAGCACAGCATCAAAAAGATCATACAAGGGCCAGGATTTAGCTCAGTGGTTTTGCCGCCTGCTGCGCAAGCCCAAGGATCCGAGTTTGATCCCAGGTACCAAAAAAAAAAAGATCACACAGCATGATCAAGTAGGAAGTAGGTTTCATCCTACAGATGCAAATATGGCTCAACCAATATAAACAGAAGGAAGGTCAAAAACCACATGATCAAAAAAACCCCTCAAGATCATATCAATAAATGCATAAAAGGCTTTTGACAAAATCCAACACCCCTTCATGATAAAAACCCTGAAGAAAATAGGTATAGAAAGACCATATCTGAATCTGATAAAAGCCATTTATGACAAACCAACAACCAACATCATATTAAAAACTAAAAGGGGGCCAGGTATTTAGCTCAGTGGTTCTGGTGCCTGCCTTGCAAGCACAGGGTCCCAGGTTCAATCCCTGATACCAAAAAGAAAAAAAAAGAAAAAAAAAACCTAAAAGGATTTCTCCAAAATCATATACAAGACAAGGATGTCCACTATCACCACTTCTATTCAACATAGTACTTGAAACACTAGCCAGAGCAATCAGCCAAGAGAAAGAAATAAAAGGGATATATCTAGGAAAGGAAGAACTCAAATTATCATTATTTGGAGATGACATGATAGTCTACATAGAAAACCCAAAGAACTCCACCAAAAAACCCTTAGAATTAATAACCAATTTCAGCAATGTGGCAGGATACAAGATCAACACACAAAAATCATTAGCATTTGTGATCACCAACAATGAACTTGATGAGAAGGAAATTCTGAAAACAACACCATTCACAGCAGCTTCAAGAAAAATGAACTACCTAGGAATTAACCTAACCAAAGAAGTGAAAGACTTCTACAAAGAAAACTATAGTACTCTGAAAAAAGAATGGAGAAGACATTAGAAAATGGAAAGACGTTTCCTGCTCCTGGATAGGCAGAACCAATATTGTCAAAATAGCCATACTCACAAAACTGTTACACAGATTCAGTGTTCCCAATCAAAATACCTACATACTTTACAGATCTAGAGAAAACAACCCTAAAATTCATATGGAGCTACAAGAGGCCCAGAATACAAAAAGCAATTTGGGGCAATAAGAGCAAAGCAGGAGGGATAGCAATACCTGACTTCAAGCTATACTACAAAGCAATAGTGGTAAAAACAGCATGGCACTGAACAGAAACAGATACGTGGATCAGTGGAACAGAATTGAGGATACAGAAGCTTCCCCAAATACATTCATCTATTTGATCTTTGACAAAGGGGCCAAAAGCATATATTGGAGGAAAGATGGCCTCTTCAACAAGCTGTCCTGGGAAAACTAGGTAACTGCAGAAGGTTAAAACTGGACCCATATCTCTCACCATGTACTAAATTGAAATCAAAGTGGATCAAAGACCTAAATATTAAAACAGAAATATTGTCTGGGTTTTTTTGTTTTGTTTTGTTGTTTTTGAGACAAGATCTCGGTTTGTGTTCAGGCTGGTCCTGAACTCACTTTGTAGCCCAGGCTGGCCTCAAACTCCTAGTGATCCTGATCCTCCTGCCTCTGCCTCCTGAGTGCTGGGATTACAGGTGTGCGTCACCACGCCCAGCCCTGTCTGTTTGTTTTTGGGGGTTTTTTGGTTGTTTTTTATTTTTTGGTACTGGGGATCGAACTTGGGTCCATGTGCTTGCAAAGCAGGTGGCAAAACCACTGAGCTAAATTCCCGGCCCTCTTTGTTTTTTTTGAGACAAGATCTCACTATGTAGTTCAAGCTGGCTTTGAACTCATTATGTAGTCCAGGCTGGCCTTGAACTCATATTGATCCTTGCCATATCACATCCGGTTTAAAACAGAAACATTGAACCTACTGGAAGATCAAATAGGTAAAACACTTGAAGACAGGTGTAGAAAAGGACTTTTTTCTCTTTTTTTTGGTACCAGAGATCAAACTCGAGTCCTTGTGCTTGTACAGCAGGCAAGGAAACCACTGAGCTAAATCCCTGGCCCCAGAATAAGATTTTCTAAACAAAACTGCAATTACCCAAGAAATAACAGCAAGAATCAATCAACAATCAATCAAATTGAAAAGCTTCTGGGCTGGGCATTTAGCTCAGTGGTTTCGCTGCCTGATGTGCAAGCACAAGGAACCGAGTTCAATCCCTGGTACCAAAAAAAAAAAAAAGAAAAAGCTTCTGTATAGCAAGGGAATCAGTTGAGTGAACAGAAAACCTACAGAATGGGAAAAAAAATTTGCCAGTCATTGTTCAGACAGAGGACTAATATCTAGACTATATAAAGAACTCAAAAAAATTTAGACCACCTAAAATAAAAGACGCAGTCAAGAAATGTGTATCGTATATAATGGAATACTACTTGGCTATAAACAAAGACAAATTTGGGCAGGGGATTTAGCTCAGTGGTTTCACTACCTGCCTCAGGAGTGCAAAGTACCGAGTTCAATCCCCAGTACCAAGAAAAAGGGCCGGGGATTTAACTCAGTGGTTTTGCTACCTGCTGCGCAAGCGTAAGGACCCAAGTTTGATCCCTGGTACCAAAAAAAAAAAAATATCCCTGTGTATGCCAGGTGTGGTGGTGCACACCCATAATCCCAACACTGGGGAGGCTGAGGCAGGAGGATCGCTGTGAGTTTGAGGCCAGCCTAGGCTACTACATACTGAGTTCAAGGCCAGTCTGAATCTGAACTATATACCAAGACCCTGTCTAAAAAAAAAAAAAAAAGATATGCCATGTACAAGAACCTTATAACCTTAATGAATGTAAACATTATATGCCATAACATGAGCATATCAGTGTTAGGTGTTTCAGAGCCCCCACAGAGCAAGCCCCCTCCTCCCCTTTCCCCTTGTCCCACTCCGGCCACAGGGAACAGGGAACTTCCGCATAACTAAGGCATGACTTCCCTTTGTTAGTGACTCTCTGCCTAGTTAAGGTCTTTCTGCCCCACCGGTTTCTGACTCAGATGTTACAGTAAAATAGGGGCTTCCCGAAAGCAGTTACTCCATCCCCTCGACTGATCAAAACCTGTTGTTACATACCCCAGCCCCAATTACCCACCCCCACCAATGGACTAGTGTTCTCCCACCTGCAAGATCCTGTATAAACCTCCAGCTCAGCCCATGCAGTTGCTGGTCTCCATTCTGTGAGTCAGCCCAGCAGGCTGCAGACTGCCGCCCCAATAAAGCTTGCTTAAATATATGTGTGCCCCTTCCTTTCAGAGACCCTTTCAATCAGTAAGAATATTAATGATATCAATAAGAATGAAATGGGGAAGGGGGATTAGAGGAGGGAGGAAGCAGGAGGGATAGGGAAGAGGATTAAAAATATGTATTGTGGGCCAGGGATTTAGCTCAGTGGTTCTGTCTCCTGCCTCTCAAGCAGAAGGTCCCGAGTTCAATCCTCAGTACCAAAAAAATAAAATAAGGGCTGGGGATTTAGCTCAGTGGTTCCAGTGCCTGCCTCGCAAGTGCAAGGTCCTGAGTTCGATCCCTGGTACCCCCCCAAAAATAAATAAATAAAATAAAATAAAATAAAAATATGTATTATGCCAGGAGTGGTGGCACATGCCTGTGATCCCAGCACTTGGGAGGCAGAGGCAGGAGGATCACCATGAGTTGGAGGCCAGCCTGAACACAAAGCAAGACTTTGTCTTTAAAAAAAAAATGTTGGGCTGGGGATTTAGCTCAGTGGTTCCGGTGCCTGCCTCACAAACGCAAGGTCCCAAGTTCAATCCCTGGTACCAAAAAAAAAATAAAGAAAACAAATTTTTAAAAAATGTATTATGGGGCCAGGGATTTAGCTCAGTGGTTTCACTGCCTGCCTCACAAGCGCAAGGTCTTGAGTTTGATCCCCAGTACCAAAAAAAAAGTATTATGTGCATATACCCACTCCCCAGGATTTTTGTAAAATGCATGTATTACAAAGACGTACTTTAAAAAACACTTGTACAAGACCCATCACTGTGCCCCAAAATAGAAGTATCGTAGATGCTGCTGGCAGAGCACTATGGAGTGGAGCAGGCCCACCTGGGGGCCTGCTGTTCCGCAACAGAGGAGTGAATTCCTCAGGGTAGTCTCCATCACTGAAGCACGAAGCAACGTGGGGAAGTCTGGGGATGCTCTGCTGCATGACCTCTACCTCCGCTTGTCTGATCCTCTTTGGAGAAGAATTCATGATCCAGAGCTTGGAGGGAAGAAAAGCGAACGACAAGAGAGGAGCCACAGGAGAGACCCAAACAGTACTGCTCTTATGAGAGCAGTGTGAGAAAAGATCTGCTGCTCTGTCCTCTGGACATAGGGCCTCCAGCCTCAGTGGCAGCTGGTCCCCTGGGATACCTGGGCTTGGTGCCCTGGTCATGTGGCTCCTTCTCAAATTCAGCATGTAGAAGCACCTGCAGAAGCCTGTCCCGACCCGCGGGTAAGTCAACGGAGACCCTAGAGGGGGAGTGAGAATGGAGGGACAAGAGACACAAGAGACAGAGACAAGACAGGCTTCTGATCAAGTCTCGTTTATTGCCGGGCTAGCTAGAGTTTATATAGGGAAGGGATGGGGGGAGGGAACGAGGAGAGTCATTGGCGAATCGCTAGGCAGAGGGCGGGAGGATCCTACTTTTGAAAGCGGGAAACAGAAGCTGAAACTTAGGTGGGAAACGTTACTCAGGCGGGAAGTTCAAACTTAACCTAGGCGGGAAACTCAAATTTAGGCGGGAAGCGGGAAACTTAACTCAGGCGGTTTGATACATGATTGCCCGGTGGGCTAGTTTCCCACAGAAGCCCCCTCGTACTTCTGCCTCAGCCTCCCAGATGTATGGCACTCCGTTTGGCTGATTCATTTTTCTTTTTTTTAGAACTAGGAATCAAACTCAAACTCAAGACTTTCGCACTGAGCTCTATTCCCATTCATTCATTCAGTTTTGTTTTTTGTTTTTTTTTGAGACAGGGTCTCATTATGTAGCCAGGCTGGCCTCAAACTCATAGCAATCCTTCTTCCTCAGCCTCCTGAGTGCTGGGATCACAGGTGTGCACCACCACACCTACTTATCTGTTTTTTGTTTCTTTTTTAAGAGTACAGTGTGTGATGGAGCATACCTGTAGTCCCAGCACTGGAGAGGCCAAGGCAGTAAGATCGCTGTAAATGCTTTGAATTCAAGGCCAACTTGGGCTACACAGTGAGGTAAAGACCAGCCTGAACTACATAGTGAGACTACTTGGAGGAACCAACGATAAATGTGCTGGACTTCCCTTTACTGGGTCCATCGATCAGCCCTCTGAAAAGAGTCTAACTACTAACCCCCAACGCGACTTTGTTCCCAGGCCCCTGGGATGAGCTGGAGAGAAAATCCCAGACTGCTGTCTTGCCTCCATCAACCCCTCTTGCTCAAAGCAGCCAGATTTGGTCTCCACCTCTTCTTCCCTAACAGCAGTTAGGGAGACTTCTTCAGAGAGGCGAAATGTAGAAAATAATTTATTAGTTAGCTTATGAATAAGGCAGCTAGCCCATGGAAGGGGTTGAGATCGAGTTGGGTGACCAACCATATTGATAAAAACTGAAATACAGGCCAGGGATTTAGCTCAGTGGTTTTGGTGCCTGCCTCAAAAGCGCAAGGTCCTGAGTTCAATCCCTGGTACCAACCCCGCCCCCCAATAAATAAAATAAATAAATAAATAAATAAATAAAACAAAACTCAAATATGAATAGACAGTGAACTAGGACTTTGGTCAAAGAATGAAATTCTTCCAGAATGCAGCCCACTCCCTACAAAAGGGAGGTGTAGGGGCTGGGGTTTTAGCTCAGTGGTTTCGTTGCCTGCTGTGCAAGCGCCAAGGACCCGAGTTCGATCCCCGGTACCAAAAAAAAAAAGGGAGGTGTAGCCGCTTCCTGCTGAGCATCTGAGTTCTGATGAACTCAAAATGCAAAATTACCAGTTTTTTTCTCAAAAGTCCCAGTTTCTTTAAAAACCCTTAACGCTGAAGAGCTGGGCCAGAGAGCCTGAGTTCCGATTGGTCACTTTCAATGCACAGAGCCACCTAAACAATCGAGTTACCCGGAGCTGTGCTTATCTGTACGTAGCTCTGGATTGAGGGAAATCCAGGAGCTGTTCTTCTTCTTATTATTATTTCCAATAAAACTCTCCTAAAAAAAAGATAAAGAAAAGAGTACAGCGTAGTGCCACTAATTCCATTCGTAACGGTCCAACCATCACCACTATCTTTTTTTGTAGTACCAGGGATTGACTCCAGGGGCGTTCTACCATGAAGCTACCGTGCCAACCCTCTTCCTTACATTTTTTTTTTCTTTTTCTTTTGAGATAGGATCTCTCTAGGTTGCCCAGTCTGGCCTTGAGCTTTTGATCCTCCTGCCTCAGCCTTCTAAGTAGCTGAGATTAGGGTGGGGGGTGCCACCATCTATTATTAAAATCTTTTTTTTCTTATACCGGGGATCGAACTCAGGACCTTGCACTTTCGAGGCAGGGAGCGGAACCACTGAGCTAAATCCCCAGCCCTATAAAAACCTTTTCATCACACCGAACAGAAACTGTACCCATTAAGCCCTAACTTCCCATTCTCTCCTTCCAGCCCCTCATAACCTTTTACTCTCCTTTCCATGGCTACAGATTTGCTTACTCCAGATATTTCATGGGAGTGGACTCCCGAAGGAGCTCGGAGCTACATTCTCAGCCCTTTTGTGTGACTTCGAGAGGGTCTCATGAAATTGTCCTCCAGGCTGGACTCAAACTTCTTTTTTTTTTTCTTTCCTTTTGAGACAGGGTCTCCCTTTGTAGTCCAGGATGGCCTTGAACTCACTATGTAGCCCAAGCTGGCCTCAAACTTGTGGCCATCCTTCTGCCCCGGCCTCCCGAGTGCTGGGATTACAGGCATGCATCACTGTATCTGGCTTCATTCTTGTTTGTGGGTGAATAATATTTCATTGTATTGTTATGGCACTCGGAGGGCCGCAGACCAAGGAAGAGAGTGGCACTCAGAGAATTGAAGGGAAGGCAGGTTTATGATCGCTAGTGGGCACAGCGGAATCACCTTCCAGGGTCTGAACCCTGATTCTAAGTTTGTTTTTATTTTTATATTGCTCTTTAGGCAGGGCAGGGAAACAAGCAGAATTTTACAGAAGCAGAGCTTAGCACAGGGGCTGGGAGGTACAGGCAGATGTTGCTTTTACAGTTTATCTCTAAGACATAAGGAGGCAGGCAGCTGTGTTTCAGCAGTTCACCTTTCGGGCACGGTGACCTTCATGGGTTTAGCAGGAGTGGCGCCTTGAGACCGCCAGTCTCTGTCAAGCTTTGGGGCTGTTAGTCTCTGCTTTGTCTTTTGTTTTTCATTTCACTATAACACATTGTGTGACACATTTTGTTTGTCCCTCCATCTGTTGATGGACACTTGGACTGTTTCAACCTTTTGGCTATCGAGAATAATGGTGCAACAACATTGGGCAACGGTATTTGTTGGAGTCCCTACTTTTAATTCTTTTGGGTAGGAAGAGTTGGAGTTGTTGGGTGACATGGTAATCCTATTTTTAGCTGTGTAAAGAGCCACCAAATCGGTCTCCACCATTTCACATTCCCACCAGCAATGTCCGGGGTTCCAGTCTCTCCGTATCCTTGTTAACACTCCTTATTCCTGCTTTATGGATACCCATGCACTTTCACTTGTAGAATTTCTCTTTATTTTTCTTTACCTTTTTAAGGTAGTGGGGATTGAACCCAGGAGTGCTCTAGCATTGAGCTACACCTCCCTGCCCTTTTTGAGACAGGATCTCACTCAGTTGCTCAGGCTGCCCTTGAACTTGGTACCCTCCCGTCTCAGCCTCCTGAGTAGCTAGGATTACAGGCTCATGCCACTGTGCCCAACTTATTATTTTCCTTACTTTCTCAATGCCTGAGCTGTAGCATCACACCCTGTCTGTAGCCTTTCCTGACCTCGTGCAAGTATGAGGTGCCCTCCACTTCCCTTGAGCTGCCCTTGTCCTGGAACACATCCCTGCTCTCCTTCCTGAGGGGTGGTGTTTTGTAACTTGTTACGTATCTTTGTCTTCAGCATCTGGCACAGGCAGCACTGGTATCAAGATGCCCTGTAGACACGGGGAGCACAGGGAGGGATGGCACTATACCCCACTTGGCTCAGACAAAAATGATTTTCCTTTTCTGCATTTACCTCTGCCCACGAAGGTATTTATAGACAGGGAACTGTGGGAGCAGAGATAATTATGTGCGTAGGAGTGTAGCACAGAGCAAGACTGTGGGGGCATCTCTGGATGTCTTATTTCTTTGTTCCCTTCTGAGGTGCAGATCCACCTGCTTGAGCAGTCCCTCAGATGCTGGAGAAAAGCTGATGTTGGGGAACACGGGGATTGGCCACTTGGTGGACAGGGATCAACAACGGATATTAGGACTGGACTCAGCTTCAGGAAAGTAGCAGAGTCCACAATAATAGTTTTTTTCTTTCTTTCAGTATTGAGGTTTGAACCCAGAGCCTTCACCCTGAGCTACATCCCCAGCCCTTTTTATTCTGAAACAGTAACTCAACAAGCCACTAAGTTGCCCAGGCCAGGCTCAAACTTTCGATCCTCCTGCCTCAGCCTCCCAGAGTGCTGGCGTTACAGGCGTGCCCAGCATGCCTGGGCTAATCAGAGTGGGTTAATGTAATCCAAGTCCAGAGTTAGCTGTCTGGGGCTGGACTGGCAACTGTCTCCACAAACTTCCCAGGAGCACAGAGCCTTCCAGAGTACCGTGATGCCATCTCCGAGAGGTGCCCTCCACACTATGGCAGAGGAGGGGAACCGGTAACCACAGCTAGGGGAGATGAAGAGAAACTACTTTGAGCAAGCAGTACACCTTTGGCATGGGCTGGAAGTGTTACACGAGTCACTTCTCCCAACAACCCCAGGAGGACATCGTGTCCATCACGCTGATGAGGAAACAAGCTCAGAAGCATTGGGTAACTGACCCACAATGACACAACAAGGAGGGTCCAGAGCTAAGACCAAGAATCCAGGTCTGTGGGACTCTCTTATGGACTGAGTCTATTTGTTTTGAGGCAAGGTTTCCCCATGTAGTCCAGACGAGCCTGCAACTTTCAACCCTCCTGCCTCGGCCTCCCAGAGTGCTGGGATTACAGGCACACTCCACAATGCCCAACAGGAACAACAAAAAAAATGTTTTGAATTTTGCTCCAGTAGGACTTTGGAACAGACTGCACTTTCATTGTAGGAATAATGGATGATCCACACTGAGACAAAGTGCTGTCTCTCAGCCTCAGTCGTCTTCCCCAAGTAGTGGGATCTTCCCTCACTGTTCTGGGAGGAGGAGGACTGGGAACAGGAGGGGAGCATTCTCAACCCTCACCTCGCTGTGGGCTTCCATGCGACACATACAATTGTGTTTGTGGGGCTCAGCAACAAGGCACTAACAGTCCCTTCCCGTATACAAACAACAACCCATGAGAAGATGAGGCGGGAGAGCAGGTCTCATCTAAAAATCAACAAAGATTAAGTATCTGGGAACAAACATCACAAGAGGCCTGCAGACCTCCACGAGGACAAGTGTGTGATGTCCCCCAAGGCCACGGGACGAGGAGGCAGCACCAGGTGCTTGGATAGGAAGAGCAACGTCATACGGATGTCGGTTCTTCTGAAGGTAGTTTGTAAATGTAACATGATCCAAATAAAAACACCAAGAGGCTTTTTTTTTCTGGAACAAGACAAAGTTTACATTGAAAACTTAAACAAGCAAGAAGAGCCAGGAAAATTCTGAGAAGAGGCAGGAGGAGAGGACAGCCCTGTCTGATATCACAACTGCAGCGAAGCCTTGGGGATTTGCTCTGCTGCACAGCGAGGCCCAGGAGCAGATGGACAAAGTAGGGGGCAGAAAACCCAGAGACGGGACTTGACACACACGCCGCAGGATACACAGTGGGTCTCAATCAGAGAGCTGACAATGGGCTTACAAACTGACTGGGGCTGGAACCCAGGGCTTCGAGCATGCCAGGCAAGCGCCCTGCCACTGAGCTGCACCCTCAGCCCCTCAACCTTTCAATAAATTCTCTCTGCCAGCTGTACAGCCATCTGGAAAAGAGAGCTGGACCTGTCCACCTCACACAGATCAGCAGGGCAGGCGTCACATGGATCAAAGATTTAAACACTAAAAAAAAAATTTGGGCTAGGTGTGCAGCTTGGTGGTAGAGCATGTGCTTAGCATGTATGAAGCCCCAGGTTCAACCCACAGCACTAAGAAATAAATATAAAAAATAAAAATTGGATGAACACAGGGCTGAGCAGGTGCCAGCTGGTGGCAGGGTACTGACCAGGTGTGGAGCCTGCGCTGATTAACCACCTCATGCAGGTTACCTTGCAGGTGTCATCCTGTGTAGTTCTGCCAACCATGCGGAGTTTCTTGGTACCAGGGATCGAACTCAGGACCTTACGCTTGTGAGGCAGATGCAGCAGATGCAGCACCAAGTTAAATCCCCGGCCTTGAGGAGTTTCTTTTTTAACACCTAAGTGTCTCCACCTGATCCTCAGAAGATCACACGTTCAAGGTTACTGACCTTGTTCTAAAAGCATGGGAAGCAAGCTGCACCCACCCAAGGCCACTGTGGGGACAGGGGCCTGACTGCTGCCCTGTTGCTCCTGGCTGTGGACTGGATCAGCCACTGCTAGCATCACATGACCCACGAGGGCAAAGGGCTTGGGCAGGCAGGAAGCCAGGAGGTCAGGGAGCAGCTCCTCAGCCCAACAAACACATAATATGGCGGAGGGGGACAGGTGCTGGGGGTTTTGAGACATCAAGGGTGGAAGAGTTCACTGGAGGCTGGTGGGGGTTCTCAGGAGATGGGAGTTTGCAGGGTCAAGTTTCTTGATAAGAGCTGGGATAAGTAGATACACAGAGAAGAGGGGGCAGAGCATTAATGAGGAGACACTGGCCAGGATAAAGGGGACTGGAGAGACCTCTGCCTAGGATCCGGAGAAAAGCTAAGGGCTCAGAGGGTTTGGGATGTGAGAGGCAAAGAATTGGACCAGGTGTGGGCTGGATGCCAGGATCCAAGTCAGTGCCTGTCACATTGCACTTAATAGCTGCAAAACAACCAGGTGTGGCGGCCCAGGCCTGTAATCCCAGGAGGCTGAGGCAGGAGGGTTCCGAGTTCAAGTCCAGCCTGGGCAACTTAGCAACTTAGTGAGACCCTGTCTCAAAATAACAAAAAATGAAGTGAAAAAGGACTGGGGATGTAGCTGAGTGGAAGGGCCCTGGGTTCAATCTCCAGTGACACACACAGACACACAAAGCTGCAAAACACATTCAGATTCATGTTGGATCCTCAGACCAACCAGGTGACATTATTATTGGTTTGATTTTTAAACAGATGAAGGAAGGGGTAGGAGGTTAGGGGCCCTGGTCTCACAGCCAGGACTAAAGCTTGAGCTCCTTGGCCTGTAGGCTGTACTCCCGCGGGGCAGGAATCTGGGGTCCCCTTCTCACTCTGGATCAGCGGGGAGGAGATCAGGGGTGGAAGGTGCAGCCCAGAGGCAGCCCTTGCCTGGGCGTGGGTGCATCCCTGTGTTTCCTGCAGCCTCGAGCTTCCTTCCCTTCTGGGTGCCGAGTGTTCCCGGTTCGCCTCCCACCGCTCTGGCTCTGCCTCTGCTCCCGTATGGCTTCCTGCTTCCCCTACATGGTCCCTGGGCACTTGGCTTCCTCAGTCTGTACAGTCTGGGGCCTCACCACACCTCTGGCTTCATGGGGGCCATTGACATGCTGTTCCGAGTCTGATCCCTTGCTCGGATCCACATCCTGGGCTCTGGGTGAACACGCTTGCTTCTCCCCCACATCCGGCCTCAGGCGCCTCAAGCTCAAACTGTCCCACCTTTCTCCTGATCCTACCCCCGGCCTTGTCCTCCTGTTCAAATAGCAGCCAGAGATTCTCCCTAAATTGCTCATGATCCCCTGAGTTCACCAGGATGGCCGCACCGGTCTCTATGCTCCCTCCCCACCATTCTGGCCCAATAGGCTAAAAATCCTCACTGGACAGCCTGTTCATGGAGCTGAGTGTGGTGGCACACCTGTAATCCCAGCACTCAGGATGAGACAGGAGGATCACAAATTTGAGTCCAGTTTGGGCAACTTAGTGACTTAGTGAGACCCTGTCTCAAAATAAAAACTAAAGAGCTGCGGATGTATTCAGTGAGAAGAAGGCCCTGGGTTTAATTCCCAGTACTGGGGGTGGGGTGGGAAGCCTTGTATATGGATATTCAGAGCAGCGTTATTCATGAAAATCAGAGTGCAACAATCCAAATGCTCTCAACAATGTGTGCATAAACAAAAGGTAGCAGAGCCTCGCAATGGAATATTATCCTACCTGAAAAAGGTACTTATTTGAGCTGTCACAGAATTGAACTGTAAAAAACGTTTACGGTCGGCTAAAGAAGCCAGACACACAGGCCTCAGAGTGTATGATTCCGTTTACAGAAAATGTCCAGAATAGGCAAAGTCTTAGAGCCAGAGCAGACTGGGTGCCTGGCAGGGGCCAGGGGGGCGCTGTGGGAAGTGAGCGCTAATGGGTACAGGGATACAGGGTTTCTCCGGGCTGGTGACGATGCTCTGAAGTAGACTGTGGTGATGACTGTGTATAACTGTTTACACAAGTGACCTGTATGATGCGTTAGTTGTATCCTAATAAAGTTTTGGTTTTTTTTGGATACAAGGTCTCTTTGTGGTTCAGGTTGACCTTGAATATCCAGCAATCCTCCTGTCTCAGCCTCTCAAGTGCTGGGATTAGAGGCACGTGGCACTACGCCCAGCTCAATAAAGCTGTTCTTAAAAAAGGAACAGAGCTGGGTGTGGTGGCACATGGCTGTGATCCAGCACTGGGAGGCTGAGGCAGAAGGATCGCTGTGAGTTCAAGGCCAGCCTGGGCTACATAGTGAGTTCAGGGCCAGCCTGAACTACAAAGGGAGACGCTGCCTCAAAAAAAACAAAAAAAGGGCTGGGGATTTAGCTCAGTCGTTCTACTGCCTGCCTTGAAAACGCAAGGTCCCGAGTTCGATCCCTGGTACAAAAATAAGTAAATAAATAAAAATTAAAGATAAAAATAAATAAAAAAATAAACAAACAAATGAACATATGCACCATGTAGCGTGCTTACTCTGGCTCCTCCCTGCGGCCTCCCTGCCTGCTCTGGCCTCCATCTCGGGTGCCAAGGGTGCCTTGGGCCGCCTCAGGTGTCTTCCTCCCTGCATTCAGAGCTTTCTCAGGGCCGGGTGCTGTCTCACCTCCTCCCCAGCACTTGCTCCAGGCCCGCAGAGCCTGTGTCCTCTCAGCTGCTGCCACCTACCCAGCTGGTCTCTCAGCCTCCGGCAGGTGTCATGGTTCTGAAGCCTTCCCACAGGTCCTCTGGCTGGCAACATGGTATCATGGGCACTGCAGAGCCGGTGACACTGCGTGCGTGCGTGTGTGTGTGTGTGTGTGCGTGTGTGATACTGGTTATTGAACCCAGGACTTCTGTTACATCCCTGGTTCTTTTTTAATTTTTTGAGACAAGGTCTCACTAAGTTGCTAAATTACCCAGGCTGGGCTGGAATTTACAATCCTCCTGCTTCAGCTTCCCAGAGTGCTGAGATTACAGTGCCCAGCAAGTCATTTCCTTCTCTAACCCCGCAACCCCCACTGTGTGGTACTAAGGATTGAACCCAGAGAGCACTAGGCTACGCCCCCAGCCTTTTTTATGTTGAGCCAGGATCTTGCTAAATTCCTCAGGCTGGCCTTGAACTTGTGATCCTCCTGCTTCAGTCTCTGGAGTAGTTGGGAGTGCAGGTGTGTGCCACTGCACCTGGCTAAAATCTAACATTTATAACCAGCTTCTTAAGTTTCCCACAACCCATTCCTCCCCAGTGTGGGCCCTGGACATTCAGGGCAGAGTAGTTGCTGTCACAAAGAAACCCCAAAAGTCAGTGGCAGAGCACCTCAGACCTATCAGGCCACTTGCGGCAAGTCCTGCTGACGCTGGCCTTGTCTGCTGGCTCCCCAGTGTGCAGCCAAAGCAGAAGAGGTGAAGTGGAGAGCCGTGTGGCTAAGCACACACCCCCTTGTGTGCCAGCACCTCGGCACAAGGCCACTCCGAACCAAGAGGCTGGCCACAGTGTGGCTGACCGGCCAGGCTAGGTGATGGGGCACTCTGATCCCTACTTCCTGAGCCAATGTGACCATGGAGTTTCCCTGGCTTTCCAGGTTCTAAAACGCTTGTCCACAGGCTGATGGAAGCCTATGGTGTCAACAAGTAGGGTGTGCATCATGTGGCTACATCCAAGGCCTTGGCCAGGTCTGTCCTCATGCGCTCAGGTGCCTTCTGGGGTGTCTCCAGGAACTGTGCCCATCGGTGCCTCTGCACTTCTGACATTACCCTTCCTGATCCGTATATTTTCAGGGCGTGTGTGCTGGGGATTGAACATGCTAAGCACACGCTCTACCACTGAGCCGCAGCCCTGGGCCTATTGTCCTATGAGTAACTGTCCAGGGCTAGGAGTGTAGCTCAGCAGAAGAGTGCTTGTGTAGCATGTGCAAGGCTCTGGATTCAGCACTGGTTTCACTTGGCATTTAGGTCAAGCTAACATGACTTCCCATCTGCTCCCAAGTACCCCTCTTCCTGTCCCCAGGCCTGTGTGCTGTCCACACTTCCGCTCTGAAAGTCACTTGGCTGAGGCTTGCATAGCAATACAAGTATAGAATGAATGCTTCTCTATCCAGTCCAGCAGAAGCCTGGAGTGGGGTGATTCCAGTTTCAGAAGACTCAAGAGTAGTGGTGCCCGCTGTGGAGGAGTGGAAGGGAGTGGGTCTGTGAAGGCCGTGCAGGGCTCTCCCCAGCTCGGTCATGCACCTCAGGAAGGGAACTGCAACCAAGAGCCAAACACTCCTGTAAGAAGGGAAATGGGAAGGGGCCACGGCTGGCCCACTGGCTCCTTAGCATAGCCCAGGATGTTAAGGGGCACTGACACAGGGGCCTGGTCCAATAGCCTGCAGCACAGGAGAACACTTGGGGCCCTGTGGTTCTGACTTTTTTTTTGTACCAGGGATTGAACTTGGGACCTTGCGCTTATGAGGCAAGTGGGGGAACCACAGAACTAAATCCCTGGGCCTGGGACTTACTTCCTTATGGTACTGTACTAGGGATTGGTTCCAGGGGCTCACACTCAGCTATATTCCCCACTGGTCTGTTACCCAGGCTGGCCTTGAATTTATGATCCTTCTGCTTCAGCTTCCCACAAGAGCTGTGACTTCAGGTGTGTACCACTGTCCCCAGGCAAGGACTGTTTTTAAATCCTTAATCCAGGTCTAGTAAGACTAATAAGGTACACTTGGAGACAAAAGACCAGTGTTACTCAAAATAAAGGGTTGGGAACGAAGCTCAGTGCAAAGGCCCTCAATCTCCAATACTGCAACAAAATGAACTTCTTCAAGAACCCAAGTAGAGCTGGGCATGCTGGTGCACACCTATAATCCCAGCACTCAGGAGGCTGAGGCAGGAGGATCACGGCAAGTTCAAGGCCAGCCTGAGCTACATAGTGAATTCAACGCCAGCCTGGACTACATGGTGAGACCCTGACTCAAAAAAAGAAAAGGAATCCAAGTGGGTTTTTTGTTGTCTCCTCAAAATCTCACCAGGTCTACTGCAGCCAGTGCTGTCCGTGGTTACCTGGGTCACCCCAAATGAGCCTTAGCTACTTAGCATGTTGAAACTGCTTTATTCTGTCACAGACCCCTTCCATCCCTTCAGCACAGAGAGGGAGGGGGAGAACCAAGAACCAGATAAGGTCAACACTGTCCTCCCAAAGCTCCTGCTCTAGACCTGTTTCCAAGGGTGGTCTGCAAAGGAGAAACACCACTACCAGGTTTGAAGTAACTGGGAAACTCTTCAATTGAAGATAATATAAGGCATTGTATTATATTTTGCCAAATTAAAACCTTATTTATGTTCTCACCCTTTTGTTTTTTTGGTACCAGGGATCAAACTTGGGTCCTTCTGCTTGTGAGGCAGGCGGCGGAACCACTGAGCTAAATCCCCGGCCCTCTCACCCTATCTACTTCATCAAACATCAGTTTTGCCTTTCCTAATCCTTGTTAGACTGATTTAAACAGAAAAATTTAAAAAGCCAACTCCGTAGACATCTTCAGAGCTTAATTTTATAATAAAAACTGTTTGAATAATTAGATCTTAAAAAAAAAGCGGGTGGCCTACAAGCTTCTCATGGCCAGGAATGGTGGTGCCTACCCGTACTCCCTGCACTTGGGAGCCTGAGGCAGGATGGCTCAAGCCCAGGAATTCAAAGGCAGTCTGGGCAACACAGTGGTTGTGTTTTCAACAGGGAGGTCCTGAGATCTGAGGGTGGAGTTTGCCATCCTGTCCAGTGCTAAATTCCCCAGGATTCTGAAGATCAACCAAGTTCTGCGGGGAGCCTCACTCCTCAGGAGGCCCAGGAGACCCACTTGCTCCCCAAGGGTGACGTAAGTTAGGCAAGTCGGAAATAAGGACCCAAGAGTTCGGACTCCCTGACCTAACTTCTTTCAGATTAAATTTATCTTAAGGAAAGGGGGGAAGAAAAATACAGAGTGAAGAATTCACTGAACATTTATTATTCACAAGAATTCATTGTAGGTTTATTATTCACAGTTAATCACTACCTACCAAATGCTATCCGCAGTTAAAGGATTAAGTACATAGGTCTTATTTAAACACTGATTTTCTTTTTAAATATATACACACACAAAACTTAGTTCAGCAAGGCTTCATGATATACACCAATTCCAAAATAACACAATCAAACGGTCCAGGTGTAAAATGCCAGATTTCTTTATCATCAGCGAGGCGAGGAGAGGAGCAGCAGGACGAGAGGAAGCCGGGTGAGGCAGGAAGCCCTTGAGCCTTGCGGTGCTCCAGGCTGAATCCATCTCCATGCTCAGAGTCCAGGGAGATGCCGCTGACCTGTCAGAGCCCAAAGGCCCAAGACTGCCACCAACTTCCAGGGAGAGAAATGGAAGAGGGGCTGGGGGGAGAAATGGCTTATTAGGCACATCAGGAAGGACCAGAGGTTGACAGAAGACAGAAAGAGAGCTGTGCAGCAGCTTTGGCCTTCCTGTCTTTGCCAGTGCCTCCCCTAACTCGTCCCACTGCGAGAGGCGGATGGGGGGATCGGCCCACGTGAATGGGTGGACCACGGGCTGCTTTCTGGCTGCTGCCCCAGTGCTCACCCAGCAGGTCATGGGACTCATACGTAAAAGCCAGGGTCTCATTTTAAGAGCAAGAAAAATAAAAACCAAGTACTTTCATTCCCACCCCAGTGTGGGAACATGGACTGGGACAGCTAAGGAAGGCAGTTAGAAGCTATTTCCTCCTCTGGCTTCTGTGTTTGCAGGTTGCTGGCTCCCAGGGTTTGTGCCTGGGGGGTCTCTGAGGAGAGGAGGAGCAGACCACACCTGAGACCGGGAGGTCAAGGACTCTGATGCCATTGCAGACAGATTCCATCACCTCTGGGGACGGGGCTCACAAATATTAAAGCTGCACCCGCAAAGACTTCTGGCTTAGGACAGGGAGACTGCCCACACCCTCCACTTCTGCTTGTCTCCTTTCTCTACCCTGTTTTCCCTTTCCATGAGGGAAAATATTTACACAGAGTAGGAGACAAATTGGATGAAAAGCTCTGGACTATCTAACTTATTTTAAAACAAAACAAAGAACACTGCTCATAAGCAACCCTTGAAATAAGGAAAAAGGCACTATGAAAAAGCAACATCTGGAGGGGCCAAAGTGGGCAGAGGCGCAGATTTGCAGTCTGACTTTCTTCGGAAGCAGCACACCGTTCTCTTCACTCTATGCCCAGCGGTCTGAGGGCTCTCC
This sequence comes from Heterocephalus glaber, assembly GCF_053883595.1. Taxonomy (NCBI): domain Eukaryota; kingdom Metazoa; phylum Chordata; class Mammalia; order Rodentia; family Bathyergidae; genus Heterocephalus; species Heterocephalus glaber. The sequence continues at coordinate 6,643,884 of NW_028258173.1, read as the reverse complement.
TCCAGCGGAGGTGCAGCACAGGCCCCAGGCCACCCGGCCACTCCTTTTGTGTGTATATATGAAAATCACAGAGACGGCTATTCTTTCAGTCATTTCCACTAAAACAGACATTTTGCATAGAGAAAATACCAGCCCACTTGGTTTCTTTTCTTTTATTATTGGCATCAGCTGGGACTATACGTGGCCTTAAATGTCATGCACTGAAGGACAGGAGAAAAAGATGAGGCAAAAGGACACAGGAGGGAAACAGGACCAGTGTGGAGAATCTGTAATAAAAACTTAAGTAAATTTTGGAATTTTGATATCCAATCCCCCTCCCACTCCCCAAAGTTCCAACCAAAGTGAGAGAGGGTCACCAGTGTGACCAGCCAGATGTTCTGAGCTCCCTACAGGCTGCCGCTCTTAAGAGGCAGCTTGTGGGTGTAATTCTTTTTGTTTTTAATTTTTCACTTTCTTTAAATACTCTCTCTGCTTCTTAGACGTTCCGGTTCACAGGGGTGACATAGTTGCGGGGAAACATGCCGGTCTGCCCGTGGCAAGCCCCCTTCCACCAGTTGGGGTCTGAGTTATCCATGACGTGGATGAAGTCTCCCCGGCGGAAGCCCAGCTCTCCGTCCTCCTGGGGGTCAAAGTCAAAGAGGGCCTGGACATATGTCGGCTGCTGCAAGAGAGGAGCAGGGAAAACACACATGGCGCTCCCGATGTGGATCCTGTCAGCACCCTGTAAACCAGCACTGCTTACAAGGGGGAACAGATGTGTGTCAATTCTCAAGCTGTCTGAAATACCCTCTCTATTCCTACATGTCCTAAGCTCACCCTGCGTGATTTTTTTTTTTTCTGGTACCGGGGATTGAACTTGGGTCCTTGCGCTTGCAAGGCAGGCGGCGGAACCACTGAGCTAAATCCCTGGCCCTACCCTGTGTGATTTTAATGTAACTTTCCACCGATGCTCAGAACACTAGTGTACATATCTCTGGGGGTAGCCATGTGCCACATTATCAAGTAAGGAGCAGCATGTCTGCCTGCAGGACGGAACTGGGGTTTTGTTCACAGATTTGAAAATATTCATGCTCCTATCATTTACAACACCCTTAAGGTTTTATGGGGTCCAAAGCCCTAGAGCTGGAGTTAAGTAAGATGGCACTAGCCATAACTCATGGCTGGGATATCGAGGGTGGGAATGAGTGAATATGACCCCGCTCCCTCCCAACTGTGAATTCCCCCACAATGTTCCTGAGAGAGAAAGCTCTATCTCCTAGGCAGACAGGTGGTTAGGTAGCAGCATGGCCTTGGAGGGCACCTCTGGAAAAGGCACAAACATTGCAGACCACAGAGCTTTCCACGAACGAAGGGTAACAGAATAATTCATGAAGCGGGCCCAGAAGTGACCCGGTGAGGGGACCAGCCTGCTTAAGGAGCTAGTCTTCCTTTCTAGAAATGATCCTAAATCGAGGTTCAGGCTCACCTGTGGCACTTGTTCTATGTCCCGCAGGAATATCTGCTGGTTTCTGGACACGGATGTCGATCTGTGGTAATCTACCAGCTCATTCAAAGAATTGAACTTCACCACCCAGAGGAAATACTTTCCGGCTCCATCACGGAGCACCTTGAAGTGCTGCACATCATTTCCAAACCTGGTGAGGTGAGGCGGGGAAACACATGTAAACAGTCACAGGTCTGTGCGGGGAGGCAGGGGCTGTCCGCCTTGCACGGGGTGTGGAGAGAGCCACTCTTCTCACCAATGCCACACAGGCTGAGGGTGCAGGAAATGCACAGCAAGCTGCTCCCAACTGAAGAGAGCTGGGAAAATCATGGGCATCCCTGGTGCCCTTCATGACTGACAGTTACTTCTGGACCTTGTGCCTTCAAGGCAGGTGGCGGAACCACTGAGCTAAATACCCCCACCCCCCACCTTTTGGAGACGTCTCACTATGTAGTTCAGATTGGCCTTGACTCACTAGGATCCTCGAACTCAGAAGCAATCCTCCTGCCTCAGCCTCCCAAGTGCTGGGATTATAGGTGTGTACCACCACACCTGGCCTGACAGTTACTAGTAACATGAAGAATCCTTATAGGAGGAAAATCCCACCTACCAGCCTCATTCTGAAAATGTCTTTAAGATACGAGTGTTCTAACTTACTGCACACCCGTTCCCTGCTCTCTACCAAGTAGCAGAACCTTACTTACAAGGGCTGTGGCATTACTAATGTCTTCTGAAGCAAAATTATTAGAATATGATGCCACACTCAAAAACTAGAAAAGATGGGACAGGAGGTAAGGTAGGGAGGGACTGGAAATACTTCAAACAATTCTTTTGTAAGTGGGAATAGTTCCAAGTTGTGTTTTCCATTCAGGAATTTTAGTTCAGCTTTCCCTTTTCATAGGTACAAGGTCTCAGGACCAAAGGACATGCTGGGTCAATAAAAGGCTCTGGTACCAAAGAAAAAAATTCCTTATCCGGTCGGGGATGTACTCAGTGGTGCCGTGCCTGCCTGGCAAGCACAAGGTCCTGAGTTCAATCTCTAGTACCTCAAAAACAAACAAACAAACAAACAAACAAACCAACAAACCCCAACAAAAAAACCCACCCTGTATCACTGGATAACATACTCCCTTTAACACTGGACAGCAAAAATAGCAAGAGGGACTGGTAGTGGCCCAGGGGATCTGTCACAGTGATGTCTGGTCAGAACAAAAGCTCAGCAGAGGCTTTCCCACCCTGTTCACTGCTGAGCCCTCAAAAGGCACGCTGAACATTGTCCAATGAATGCAGTTTCTCTCCTTCAGACTTAAAATTAAAAGACTGGAGAAACCAAACGCTTCCTAAAAGCAATCCAGCAGGTGGCAGTACTGAGGTTCAAGCCAATGAGTACAAGACACGTTTCCTCTTTTCTAGGGAGGGTTGCCCCAAGAACCAAGAGGATGCCTGAAAGCACAAATATCAAACCCTACAAATATGTACCATGTTCTTCCCTATACAAATAAACGTACATGGCTATGATAAATTTCAACTTTCAGTAAGATAATAGCAATAAAATCAATTATAACAATACACCATAAAAAGAGTTATTTAAAACTTACGAGTTGTTTATTTCTGGAATTTCCCATTTAATATTTTTGGACTGTACCTGACCTCAGGTCACTAAAACTGAAGAAAGTGGAACTGCAGATGGGGCAGGGAGGAGACTGTACTGCTTTCTCATGCAAGAAAAAAGCAGGGATGGGGAGAAAGCCCCACAAGGAAGGGCACACTCAGTGGGGAATTCTGGTCACAGAAATCACTTGCACTGGGCTGATACAGTTGGACTCAAGAGCGCATGAGCCTTGAAAGTGAGCTTTGCGTAACCAGTGTTTTAAATCAGACTCTAAACATCCTGAAACTACAGAAACGTATCTCAGAGTCTTGATGTTTCTTGAACTTCTTTTGTGAAGAAGATGCTTGTGTTGTTAAAAGATAGCGATGGCATCTGTTTCAGATTTTATTTCTGAAATAGTAATTGCATCAACTCCTTAAAATAAAGGAATGGTCTGGTCTTCTCAGCATCTACAGCAGGTCCCTGTGCAGGACAGACTGGCAGGCTTGTGGCTCAGCACTGACACCCCAGTGCTGCTGGCCATTGCCTACAGATGAACTGCTTGCTCTTGTTAGCTATTCAGTTTCCATTCAGGTCAATATAACACATTAGCTTTTTACAAGCTAATGAAAAAAATTAAAATGGTATTTACAGCAGGCCTTGGTAGTGCATGCCTGTAATCCCAGCTACTTGAGGCTGGGGCAGGAGGATCTCAAATTCCAGGCCAGCCTGCACAAGTTAGCGAGACCTTGTCTCAAATAAAATAAAAAAGGGCTGAGACATAGCTGGAACTCAGTGGTAGAACCTAGCAGGTGTGAGGCTCTGGATTTGATCCCCAGTACCACCCAACCTCAAAGAAGGCAAAAACAAGATAACTCAAGATAACTCTACAGACCCACCCTAAAATGTCCTCTATTAGATCCTTAATTGCATATTCTCAACAAAAGGCCTTGTTACAAGAAGAAAACTGATGATTATATCCAGTCTGACTTTTGCATATGTTAGGAATAAAAATCAACTATATTGCAAATATGTTTACTTGTCAGGTAGCACAAAGATCATCTGACAACTCTCAAATCTTTATTCAGAAAAACGGGGCCGGGGATTTAGCTCAGTGGCACTGCACCTGCCTTGCAAGTGCAAGGTCCTGACTTTGAGCCCTGGTACCATTAAAAAAAAAAAAAGAGCGAAAAAGAAAAAGTATGCCTGTAATCTCAGAATTTGGGATGACTGAGGCAGGACTGCCATGAGTTGGAGGCCAACCTGGGCTACAGTGAGTTCAATACCAGCCTGAACTGCACAGTGAGACCTCATCTTAAACAAACAAAAACAAAACAAAAAGAACACAATTGTTGGATGATGCACACCTATAATCTCAGCACTCTGGAAGGCCGAAGCAAGAAGATAGCAAGTTCAAGCCAAATAGCTTATCGAAATCTCATCTCAAAAGAAAGAATAAAAAAGGAGGCTGGAGATATAGCTCAGTGGGAAGGCCACAGGTCCAACCTTCAGTACCACAAAAACAAAACAAAAATACCCCCCCAAGTATAAATTTTAATCTACAATTCAAAGAATCCCAGACACTAAGCATACAATGGTCCTAAAAGCAAATAACATATCCAACAACCCCCCCCCCTTTTAATTTTTTGAGACAGCCCCTAAGTAGCTCAGGCTGACCTTGAACTCACAATGACTCTCGAGCTTCAGCCTCCTGAGTGCTGGGATTGCTGGAATCCGTCATGGTGCCCAGAACTCCAATATATTTTTCACATTTCGGTGTTTTTTTTGGTTTGTTTGTTTTTTGATACGGGGGATCGAACTTGGGTCCTTGTGCTTGCGAGGTAGGCGGCGGAACCATTGGGCTAAATCCCCGGCCCTCGAATATATTTTGGAAGTGGAAAAGTCTTATACTTTATATTATTTGTAACTGGTAAACTGGTTTATAGTGCTCATTTAATAATCTTTTTTTTTTTTTTTTTGGTACCGGGGATTGAACTTGAGTCCTTGAGCTCCCACAGCAGGCGGCGAAGCCACTGAGCTAAATCCCCGGCCCTATAGTGCTCATTTAAAAAATAATTTTAATGTAATATAACTTAATCACTACTTTGTATATAAATGAAGTGATCTGCAAGATTCCTGGAGGAGGGTTTCCTATGATAATATATTTACTAGAAAAGGACTAAAAGTAACAAAGAAAATGACAATTATTGTTGCTGTATTTTTTTTTTGGGAGACAGGGTCTCCATGTGTAGTTCAGGCTGGCCTTGAACTCATGGTGATTCTCCTGCCTCTGCCTCCTGAGTGCTGGAATTAACAGGTGTGTGCCACCACACCTGGCTGAAAACGACAATTTAAAATCTTCATTTAACAGATGAGGTACGTTTTGCTCAGACTCCTTAAAGGTCTAATTTATAGTTGCCATTATTTCCAAGATGGTAAGATTTCTTGTCTTCCCCATTGCCTGCTTACTAGCTACCTTCCACATTTAATTATTTGGTTTTTCTGTTTTTTTGAGACAGGATGTTGATAAGCAGTCCAGGATGGCCTTGAACTCACTACTAACCCAGGCTGGCCTCAAATTCAAAGTGATCCTCCTACCTTCCCACTGCTGGCATTACAGGAGTGCACGACCAGATATGAGCTACATTACATTTTTTTTGTGGTATCAGATATTGAACCCAGTGCTTTAACCCTGAGCTTCATTATATCCCCTGCCTTTCTCCCTTCCCCGGTGGCCTTTTTCAAAATTTTGAGACTGGGTCTCACTAAGTTACTAAACTGCCCAGGTTGGGCTCAAATGTGATCCTCCTGCCTTACAGTTCCTTCCACAGTTAAATTTACCACCAGCAAAGTGAAAACCCCCAGGCCCTTGAGGTAGTAACCTTTTCAACTTAATGTGAAGACCTAGGATGGGGGTGGTGGAGTTAAGTGCCTGTCAGCTGAAGGGAGGAAAGGCAGCTGACAGGGAGAGTGCAGCAGGAACCCCACTGTGGGCAGAAACTAGGACTGGCGGGGATTAGGGAAAACTGGCTGTGTGTGCCGTCTCAGGGCTACCGCTCAGCTCCTAGACTTGTTCCACTGAAGAATCTAAACCCTGTGTGACCAGAACTAATTTTTACTAGGAGCAAGAAGTTAGGATTATTGGGTGGGTATGTGTGTGGGGATTGATCACAGGGGTGCTCTGCCACTGAGCTGTATTTCCAGCCCTTTTTATTTTGAGACAGAGTCTCACTAAATTTCCTAGGCTGTGCCTGAACCTTTGATCCTCCAGCCACAAACTCCCGGAGTGCTGGGATTATAGGCATGTACCATCAGGTCCAGCTCAGAAATTAGGATTTTAATGTGAAACTAAATACAGATTAGACTAAGCCTCTATTAGAGCTTGTGCACAGCCAGAACCCTGACCAATGGCCTCCCAGTTCAGCCAGCAGGAGACAGGCTTCCAGGCAAGCAGAGCAGGAAATACTTACTTGACGGAGAGGGAGAAATCCCCAGGAGCGCTCTCACTTTCCCGGATTAGAAAGGCCCCATCATGCCGCTGTTTGCTAAGCATTTCTTCTGCCTTGGCTCTGGGGATTTTGCCAAAAAACCACCTAAGGAAGGAAGGCAAGCCAGTCAACATCTGCTTCCCCACCAAGAAATGGAATGTCCAGCCTTAATGTGAGTAACAGAACACTCGTTGCCAGGGGGCAGTTTGCTCTTTACCCTCCAGCCTCACCAGGCCTGACTGAGGCAACGATATGGGGTGGGGTCCTCCCCCAAGAGACTGACCTTCCACAGGCTGCACTACACTTTCCAGACAGTGATTCATCAAACAAGGCACTATCTATCACAGGTTGCTCAGAGGAAGACACTTGAAAATGGGTCACCAGAGCCAAAGCAGACCAGTCCCCAGCTGACTCATCAGAGAGGCACCCAGGAAAAACCTGGTGCTATGGGCGGGAAACACAAGTGACACAGGGGAGACAGGTTCCTTCCTGCAGCCATTCAGTAAGGCTGCAGCTTTGCCACAGTGGGAATGAAGTACAGAGGAGGAAACCTGGAAGTCCCAGAAGTTAGAGGCAGGGCTACTTCTGCAAAGAGCTGCAAGGAAAAGGCTGGGGTTGAGAGAGCAGCCTCCACCAGTAAGGAAGGTTAGCAGCATTCCTCAGAGCCTCTCTGGGTCACTTCAGCACTTGGCTTTCCATCGCCTGGCAAATGCAAGGTCCTGAGTTGAATCCCAGTGCCAAAAAAAAAAAAAAAAAATCAAAAGCCATTGGGAAGGGCCCTGGATGTGGGTCAGTGGTAGAGCATTTGGCTGGCATGAGCAAGGCCCTGGGTTTGATCCCTAGTACCAAGAAAGTCCCTCAAACCCAGAACACATCGGTAACATAATTTAACCCCCCCCCACACACACACAGAGGAAAGTTGCAAAGGTAAGATGTTATTTCAAGCAAATTACAGACTCTACCGCTCCCAATGCTAATTCACTTTGGCCAGAAAATGTGGCTGACTTCATGGAAAACTGTGGGAGCAAGCGGCCTCTGGCTCACCAGGAGGAAAGAAGGGGGCACCTCTGAAAGAGCTCAAGGTCATTGCTCCTTGGCTACTTCAAATGCAAACCATTAATAACTAGGGTGGAGGGCCGGGGATTTAGCTCAGTGGTTTTGCCGCCTGCTGCGCAAGCGCAAGGACCTCAGTTCAATCCCCGGTACCAAAAAAACCCAAAAAAACCCAAAACAAATAACTAGGGTGGAGGAACCACGAAGACAATGTTCTTTTCACAATCATCCTCAATGTTTCATTGTTTTTTTTTTTAATGTTTCATTATTTTTAAAAAGCAAAAACTGGGCCCGGGATTTAGCTCAGTGGTTTTGCCCCCCTGCTGCGCAAGCGCAAAAACCCGAGTTCGATCCCCAGTACCAAAAAAAAAAGCAAAAACATTTATAGCAAAGAGACATATCTTACATGGTAACCTGTATTCATTTAATATGCAAAATATAATAGCAAAGGTACCAGTCTATTAAAACTATAAACCTTTTATGTCTGTCTTACTTATTATACACAGCCATAATGCAAGATATTTCTGAAATGTTACATAGTACTATCGTTCAGAGAGAAAGACAGGATGTGCTAGGAGAGACATAGTCAGAAGCTGCCTTGGGAACCCAAATGCCCCCCTAATCTACTGACTTGGGTCTTCCTCACTTTGTGTATGTGTTTGTTTTTTTTGGCACCGGGGATCAAACTCGGGACCTTGCGCTTGCAAGGCAGGCGCCGGAACCACTGAGCTAAATCCCCAGCCCTGGTCTTCCTCACTTTGGATGCTCTGATGCTAGGCTGTGGAGGAGCTGGTGAAAGGCCTCCTCTTGCTTTTACAAACACTCACAGGTGTGTGTGTGTGCCTGCAGTGCTGAGAATGAGGCCCCTCGAGAAACCCCGTATTAATAGACTAGTGTGATCTTGAAAGATGACAAGGACAGCTACCAGTATTGAGGGCATTCAAATATCTTCTGGTTTCTGGTGCTTCTGAGGGTACACTGTACTTGTGTGCGATGTGTGTCTGGCTACCGCCACAGGAGGGGCCGCCATGGCCTTCTGCATGGGGTGAGGTGCAGGTTCTCAGCAGCTACCTTCTCTTCTTAGACCCAAGAGCTTCCCACTAGGCAGCTCCTCTTTAAGGCATAAAGTAATGAATATAAGTTAAAATGACCTAGATGTGCATGAAGTAAAAATAATAAGCAAGACTCTTCACCAGGCCCCCAGAGGCAGCAACTGTTGGCAGCTGTATGCATATGTTTCTAGGCCTTTATGGGCACAGTCCCATAATTGACTGAGTTGCAGTGCTTTCTTAAAAATCAAGTCAACTTTTTTCCAGTTAAAAAAAAAAACACTAGCCAACTGTAAATTACAGTACAGGAAAATACCCTAATTGGAGGTTTATTTGGGGGGGGGGGGTTACCAGGGATGGAACTCGGGTCCTTGCACTTGCAAAACCACTGAGGTAAATCCCCGGACAATCCTAATTGGAGTTTTTGGTTTTTTGTCTTTTTTTTTGGTACTGGGGATTGAACTCAGGTCCTTGCACTTGCGCAGCAGGCAGCGAAACCACTGAGCTAAATCCCTAGCCCCCTAATTGTGGAGTTTCTACAATTAAAATAAATGCAGCTCTGCTGTAAGTCTGCAGATCCAAGAAATGAAGAATTTTAAGTTTGAGGACAATTTAATTAAACAGATTTCTTGGGTATCTGCTCCTGTTTCAGGAAACACATAGGTGCTCTAACTTGGAAAGCTGTCCACACAGCACAAAGGCTAGCACGCAGCGAGGCTGAGCTGTCCTGTTAAGACACCTAACTGCGAACACTACATTCTCAGAGCATTTCATACCACTTATCAATCTGATAGGTTTTTTAAAAAAACAATTTTTTGTGGTACTGCGGATAAGACTCAGGCCCTCACATATTGTAGGGCAAGCATTCTGACACTGAGCTACACCCCCAGCCCAACAGGCTCCTCTTATTTATTTATTTTTATTTTTTAAATTTTATTTTTGTGTGGGGGATCAAACCTGGGTCCTTGCGCAGCAGGTGGCGAAACCACTGAGCTAAATCCCGGGCCTACTTGAAAAGAAATTTTTACAATTTTATTTTAGTTTATTAGTACATGTGTGTGGTGCATGTTTCTACTCCTTGTGGGATGTTGGCACATGTATGTAACACATCCTAATTTCTGTGTTCATCCCCTTTCCCTGCCCTCCCCCATCTTTGGACCCTCTTCCCTCTGTTGGTACACGAGTGCAGTACATGATGTTCACATTCCTTGAGTGGGGTGGGTACACACACATAACACATCCCGATTCTTTTTTTTCACCCCCTACCCCTCCTCTTCTTCTCTGCTCCATCTCTCGATCCCCTTCCCCTTTGAAAATGATCTATCTCCCTACTTCCTATTATCTATCTTTTATTTTGCTCTTTTACTGTTTTTTTTGTGTGTGGGGGGGTACTGGGGATCGAACTCGGGATCTTCTGATTTCGAGGCAGGTGGCGGCACCACTGAGCTAAATCCCTGGCCCTATTCCGGGTTTTGCATACGAGAAACCATGTGATATTTAAGTTTGTGGGTCTGATTTACTTCACTTAACATTATGATCTTGATCCATTTTTCTACAAATGACTCAAGTTTATCTTTCTTTATGGCAGAGTAGTACTCCACTGTGTGTAAACACCACAGTTTCTCTATCCATTAATCTGTTGATGGACATACAGGCTGATTCTAAGATTTAGCAAACATGAATCATGGTGCTATAAACACAGGCAGTTTTTTTTAACACTGATATTTTTGTGTAACTACATGCCTACAGTCCAGTAGGCTATAAATCTTTTTTAAAAAATGGGTCTGCACTGCATTAGAAATAGCAAAGTATGCTGGGAGTGGTTGCTCACACCTATAATCCCAGCACTCTGGGAGGCTGAGGCACAAGGATCTTAAATTCAAGCCCCAGCTGGGCAACTTAAGACTTACTGAGATCCTGTCTCAAAATAAAAAATAAAAGAGTTGGGATGTAGCTCAGTGCAAAAGCCTTGGGTTCAATCCCTGGTGCCTTGGATAGTGTTGGGGGAAGCGAGAGAAAGCCAAAAGGAGATGTTGTTTACTTTCCCATTATTTGTGGTGCGCCACAGGTTCCCATCCACCCGTATATATGTGCGTATGTATGTATGTATGTATGTATGTATGCATGCATGTATGTATGTATGCATGCATGCATGTATTTATTTTCCCCATTAAGCTTATCGGTACATTTTAGGAATAAAATGCAGTTACATTCATCATTGGGATCTTATACCTTTACATGAGTATCTTGATTCTTATTTTTTTCCCCTTCCCCTGCCCTCCCTTCAGCCCCTCCACCCTTCCCTATTTGCAAAGACTTTGTTTCTATTTTTTCCTTTTCTCATATTTTTTCTTTCCCCTTCTTTCCTTTCCCCTACCCCTCCCACTTCCCCTGCTCCTTTAGACCTTTTCTTCCTATTACACAATATCGATTATACATTTTTAAAATTACAAATCAAGATCTAGGAGACAATACCACAGATTTTACAGAATTTAAAAGGATATTTCAAAACTCTGTTTTGAAATAAATTTGACAACTTCTAAGAAGTACCTTGGAAGACAAATTAATGAAACTAACTCTGGAGGAAATATAAAACTTGAATAGCACCTATTAAAGAAAGTATATTCCTAGCTTGAAAACCTACCTATATGACAACAACAGGCTCATATACATTTTAACTGATAAATTATATCAAACATTTAAAGCAGAAAAAGAAGGAACACTTTTCCCCTCATTTTAGGAAATCAACATTGTGCTAATACTAAAACTGGATAAAGATAATAGAAGAAAAAAGTATGAACACAGAAATTTAACAAAACAAACTATTAGAAGTCAGATCTGGCAGTATGTAGAAAGTGGTTTTATTATAGGGATGGCAGTGTTGGTTCAGCAATGGAAGATCCACCCCCAAAAGTCATCATTTTAACAGAGGAAAGGAAAAAGCCATATGATCCTGTCACTAGTTGGAGAAAAGTATTGGACTAAATTCCACAGCTGTTCATGGTAAAAGCTATCAGGAGACTAGAAGTAGAACAGAACCTTCTCAACAGATGAAAGACACATACTTATATGAATAGAGAAGATGCAATGCTTTCTCCCTAAGGTGGGGAACAAGGGCAGATATACCTGCTCTTCATCTGTCCATTAAACTTTGAAACATAGGCCCAAACCAAAATAGTCTGGCAATAAAAAAAACCAAATAGCACAGGATTAGCAAGGTAGAAGTAAAATCTTTATATGTAGATGCAACACCTGTATTTGTTTTGAAAAGCACATCCTTGGACTTACATCCAGCACACAGAACTCACATGGCAGTTTGTAGCCTCAAGTGTGGAATGTGCTTATGCAAATACACAGGTGAGGTGGTTCTCCATTTCACACCTCCCACTTCCTCTCCAACAAGAAAGGGAGAGTCCAATGTCTGGTCTCTGTGGTGTGCCATAGCTATGACAATGACATCCACCAATACCTATGACCTGCTAGCCACTCAGCAGTCACACACATGGGGACAGCCCTCCACAGGCACAAGCACAGTCTTTTTAGCAATATGATAGACTTGCAAAATAGGGTTTTTCAGATTCTAATTTTCCCTTTCAGAGCTCAGAGAGGAGGCTCCCTGCCTGTCCAGCAGCCTGTCTGTAAGAACCCAGCAGACCTGGTGCTGCCACTTCCTGATCAACTGGAACTCCAAAGTTCTTTATATCAGGGCCAATGGTCAAGGCTCAGAGTGACTTTCCTATCAAGATCAGTAACTGCAGCTTTCTAAGGAAGCTGGCTTTGTCTTTCTTTTCTTTCCTCTCTCCTTCTTTCTTCTTTTGCAGTACTGGGGACTGAACCCATAGCTTTTGTACTGAGCTACATTCGAAGCCCCTTTTTTATTTTGAGACAGGCCCTTGTAAATCACTCAGTTGCCCAGGCTGGACTCTAATTTGAGACCCTCCTGGCTTGGCATGTGCCACCATGCCTGGCCTTTCCTATGTATTTTTTCTTTTATTAGTACATGTTTACAGTACACAACGATTCTATTTCTCGTGCAGAGCGCTGGTACATGTACATAACACATCTTAATTCTTTTTTTATCCTATTCCTCTATTTCCCATCTTTTCTTCCTTTTTTTTTTTGGTACCAGGGATCAAACTCAGGTCCTTGCACTTGCGAGGCAGATGGTGGAACCACTGAGCTAAATCCCCAGCCCTCCCATCTTTTCTTAATAGCCTGACTGACAAATGTCTTTTACCTGAAACAATGTGAAAAAAAAGAAGAACTTTAAGCCACAGGCATTTTATTTAAGGTAAAAATTATAGCCTGATGGTCTGATAAATTCCCTCCTGGTTTGAAAATATGAAAATTAAAAGAAACAAGTTGATTTTGTTATCACTGGATCTAATGCAGCAGCTAGTAAACCATGGCTCTCAGCCTAAACTTGCCCTGTGGTTGTGTGTGTGTGTGTGTCTGTGTGTAGGGGGTGGTGGTGGTGGTGTGTGCGTACTAGGTATTGAATCAGGGCCTTCACATTGAGGTATATTCTAGCTCTTGGTCAGCCTGGGCAATTTAGTAAGACATTACCTCAAAATACAAAAGAAAAAAGGATTTCGGGATGTAGTTCAGTGCAAAGGCCCTGGGTTCAATCCTCAGAACAAAAAAACAACCAACCACAAGCCAAAACAAGAAAAGTAAGGTAGGTTCAGTGGCACATACCTGTAATCCCAGTCACTATGGAGAATGACAAATTCAAACCCAGCTTAGGCAACTTAGTGAGACCCTGTCTCAAAAAATGTGCGTCTGTGGGCTTGGGGATGTAGGTCAGTGTGAAGGCCCTGGGCTCAATCCTTAGGACTACCAGAAAAATGAATGAATGAATGAATGAGTTGGTGGGTGAGTGAGTGAGTGAATGAAGGAAGGAGTGAGGGAGAGAGGAAAGAGAGAAAGAGTGCGGAAAAAAGAAAAAAAATCATAAAAGGATGTATGATCTGATGCACGGCTCCTCTCCCTCCCAGGAATCACTACCCAATGCCTCCCCAGTACAGTGCACCCATAATTCTCTCCAGGAAAAGCCTGAACAACCTCCTGGCACAAATACTGAGAATCAAAGGCTGTAACAATCCAAAGCTGTGCTTAGTACCTAGCACACGCAGTCTGTGAGGAATTCACCCTTCTGGGTTGCTGCCACTTGTGCCTGCCTTTGAGTAACCTGGGAATGACTGTAGGTCAACCCTCCAGTCTTATGCTGCAGGGAACTCAAGTGAGGGCATTATCAACCAACACACAGGAGATCCAGGAGTCTCATGCATGTATCCCTTTGAAGATTTAATGCTCCTGCTCTCTGTTTTGGTTTTTCTGAGACAGGCCATGCTATATAGTTTGCGCTGGCCTTGAACTCAATATGCAGCCCAAGCTGGCCTCCAAGTCCAAGTGATCCTCCTGCTTCAGCCTCCCTAGTGCTGGAATTCCAGGTGTGTGCCACTATACCTGGCTTGCTTTTGTGTTTTACTATCAAGAATTTGTGCCTGAGTTATCAATTAAAAAAATACTCCCTGAGCCACTATATGCAAAAGCAAGGTACAAGTTATAATGGAAAATAAGCAGAAGACACAAATTCTCCAAGGAACCTAAAACCTTTTAAGGGGAGATCAAATTCAAACACTTAAGAAGATTCAAGAGAGTACAAGTTCCAAACAAAGACAAATACAGTCTTAACAAATCGGAGTGGTCTTCACCTTGCTAATCATCCAATGAGACATTTATCTAAGAGCCATTATAAGGTGCCTGGTTCCTCTTGAAGTAAAAAGAGGTTCCTTGAGGACCTCCCAGTTTCCCTCTATCACCCTGCAGCCCAACTCAACCGTCTATCTCCAGGGTAAGGCTTTCTCAATACAATCCCAACAGCTTCCCTCTGATCCACCTGGGAATTTTATTATGCCATCAGTGAACTGCAGAGCATAAGTCCCCCTCACTTCATATAGTCCTGCTGCATAATAAGCACTCTGGAAGAATTTATTGACCAGAGAACTCAACTGAGTTTTATGAGGCAGCTCCTAAATCATTTGTTTCATTTTACAGAAGACAAATGTTCTTTCAGAACAGGTTTGGGGTTTAGTTCGTAAGTAGTGTCGGACCCACATTTAGTTGCTACCAGTGGTTACCTCTGGACAAGCTCATATACTATTGTACAGTTTTCTGTACTGTGAGATTTTTATGAGAGCTACATTCATAAAATACTGGCATTGAAATACAAAATAGTAGGGCTGGGGATTTAGCTCAGTGGTTCCACCGCCTGTCTCGCAAGCACAAGGTCCCGAGTTTGATCCCTGGTACCAAAGAAACAAAGAAGAAAGAAATACAAAATACTAGAAGCATTCCTAATTTGTATGATAAAAAAGAATGAATCAGATGACCCTGAAGGCCCCTTCTGGCTCTATGACACAGGTACAATTATGTCTTTTTTTGGTACTGGGGATCGAACTCGGGTCCTTGCGCTTGTGCAGCAGGTGGCAAAACCACTGAGCTAAATCCCCAACCCATAATTATGTCTTTGACATCTGGAAAAATATAAAGTATAATGTGGCTAAGATCTTCAGTAGCTGGGGAAAGAGAAGCGGCAGGTACACCCTGGGATGGTGAGATCAGGGTGGGGGCAGTGGGCTGCTGTTCTCTGTGGGGTGAGTCATACAGAAGTCCTACCGCTGGGTGCTAAACCAAGCAGACACCGATTGTCCTAGTGCAATTCTAGTCTGCTTGCCATGAGCCATGCTCCTGGTGCTCCCGATATGCACAAGGCCTGCAAGTGACTGCTTCTGAGGCAGGAGCAAGGCCAAGGACAAGGGGGTGGGTGAGATTTGAGGTCAGAAGTCTGCAGGAGTCCCCAGGGTCCCACTGTGGCACATTAACAATACAAACCAGGGCTGGGGCTGAAGGTAATTAAAAATGCTCACTGCTCTCAGCAGCCTGGAGAACAGACTTATTTCCTTCTCTCTGAGGTAGGAACACTTAGGTGAAAGAATAAACATTTGTTGAGAACTATCATATGCCAATCATTATGCTCTGGGAATATAAACATTTAAGATGCTGCGCCAAGGGATCATCAAACATATTCAACACAGAACTGTGTAGTAAGTTCCTTCCTTTCTTTCTTTTTTTTTTTGTTGTTGTTTTGAGACAGGGTCTCACTGCGTAGTTCAGGCTGGTCTTGAACTCACTATGTAGCCCAGGCTGGCCCAGAACTAATGGGGACCTTCCGGCGTCAGCCTCTGGAGTGCTGGGTTTACAGGCTCGCGCCACCACACCCGGCAGTAAGTACCCTTTTTTAAACTTAAAAAAAAAAAGGAATTATGAAACACACTTGGTCCCAGGGGTTTTATAGAAAACTAATTATGGACTTGCAAAAAATACTTTTATTTTTGAAGATCACTAACGATTATTAATCTACAATGCATATCATTACTATATAGTATCATTATATACTACATACTACTATTACCAAAACGAATATGCTAAGTTAATTCCCTGGAAAGACATAATAAACAGTATGACATCCACCCCAGCGGTCTCAGCTCAAAAACAGTGTATGAAACAAGCAGGTGGGTTCTCCCTTGGGAGAGCAGTGGGGCCCCACTTACGGGTGTGGCTTCATCTCTATGTAGTTCTTGGGGATGAAGCCATCCTTGCCGTTGAGCTCTGCCTTGTACCAATTCTGATCACATTCTTCATTCAAAACCTGAGAAGAAATCAGACAAGAAAAAATCAACCATTTCTCTTCCCCTCTAAGGGTAGCCACAAGACAATCTGTGCTGTCTTAGGTTTGTGAAATGTCTTATTTCAAGTATTATCATTTACACAGAGGTAAGACAAGACTACTTGTAACTTCAAACAAACAGCATTATGTTAAACTCTGAAAATTAAAAAGAAAAATAAATTGTCTCTGGAAATCGAAGGTCAGGCTTCCAAACATCCCCCCTCCCCAAACACCTTAAATTAAATCTTCAGAAGGAAAGCAGAGCTAGGCATAGTGGTGCATGCCTGTAATCCCAGCACTTGGGAGACTGAGGCCGGAGGAAAGCTTAAGTTCAAGGCCACCCTGGACTATAGAGTGAGACCTTGTCTCAACCCGCCTCTCCTGTAAAAAGAAGGAAGCAGAAAGCATGACAGGGAAAAGTATTTTTATTGGTTTGTTTTTGAGACAGGGCTATGCAGTTCAGGCTGGCCTTGCTTCACAGCCTTTGCAGTGTTGGGATTAGAGGCGCATGCCACTGTGCCCAGCTTAGTATTAGTTTGGTTTTTTTTTAAAGAAAGGAAATAAAATTAGAGATTCTAGAAAACAGCACACATTGACATCAGAGAATGAAGGGAGCTTGATAAGAGATTAAACAGACTGCAACTTGGACAGAGGGAGGTGACAAATGAAGCAAGAAGCAACAGGTATCCTTCTCTGGAGATCTCTTAGAATCCACAGAGATCCAATACTGAGATTTCTCAACTGCTTTTCTAGATTACTCCAAGAACAGATTGTCCACCAAGCAGCTCCACAGTGCTGCTGTGTATGCACAACCACACACCCTTATATGGGAAAATTTTACTTATTACGTAGCCTAGGCTGGCCTCAAACTCCTGGCAATCCTCCTGCCTCAGCTCCTGAGTTCTGGGATTACAGGTGTGTGCCACCATGCCTGATAGGAAAATTATTTTTAATGACCAAGCATGACAAGTCTTCAGTATCCATTAAGGGTCATACTGTGCTCAGGTTAGGTAATATCAAAAGCACACACACCAACCAGCACAAATCAGGTAGAAGACTTTGAGATGACAAAGTGAGCCACTGCATTCTACAGTGGGGAAAACAGATCCAGAAAAATGAAATGGCTACCCCAGGTTATGAACTAGTGACCTCATGTAGCTCAGAATCACACCCAGGGCCAGAGTACAGCTCAGTAGTAGAGCACTTGCCTACCATGCACTAGGCTGAATCACATCCTTACTTTCAGATTCTAAATGAATGTTCTACAGCTGCCTCCCGTGAGTCACACAGACAGGACAGGCCTTGAGACTAAGCTGTAGATAATATGAGGACCAGAAAAGAACTTGGGATAAATGCCACACTACACTGTGAATTCTGTACTTCTATACTTTTAACAAAAGGCAAAGGGCAGAAAGCATAAAGGTGGTATTCTGAAAGAGAAAAGAAAATCTAGTCAGGCATGGTGGTATGTACCTGTAATCCTTTGGGAAGCTGAGCCAGGAGAGCATACATTTGAGCTCAGCCTGGGGAACTTAGTGAGGTCCTGTCTCAAAATTTAAAAATAAAAAGGGCTGGGGACATAGCTCAGCAATAAGGCTCTGGGTTCAGTCCCCAGTACCAGGAAATACAAAGAAGAGAGGAGACAAGAGAGAAGGGAGGGGGGGGGAGAGAGAGAGAACAGAGATTGGTGCATCATTCTAAAACGGTGAGTGAAGGAGATGCTGACTAGTGCAATAGTAGTTACTCCACACCACGTTACAAAAAGGAAGCTGATGAAATTCTTTACAGAATCATCCTGAAAGACTTATTCAAAATACCCAAGAATGCTCTACTCACAGCCAAATTACAAGGTGGAGTGCTTTAAACCATCTGATGTCTGTGTGTTGACATTTCTTAGTGACAGGGGCAGACAGGCTGACAGGTAACAATGACTCGCCAAGTGCACGGATGACTGATCCAGGCTTGTTCACTTCCAGAGGCCTGGCCTAAGGAGCTTTGCCCTGCTGGTGCTGATCTGTGATGCTGGTCAGCCTTGGGCCACAGGCAGTGTCACCAGGTTTACGTGCACATGAACACAAGATAGGATGACCAATCCTGTGAGAGCTAATAAATGTGAACAGTAAGAGTTCCAAAAAAAATTACTACTGCTGAGTATGGCAGCTTCACTGTTCTCGAGTCTCATACATGCCAACAGCGTGGTGATAAAAACTTTATTTTTCCCCTTTAAAGAATCATTTTATTAAAGACTGATGATATAAAACATATTAAGATGTATTAATAATTTTTTAAATCTTCACTTAAAAACACTAAACTGTGCTGCAGCCACCAGAGGCATTTTGTTGCTCACAAAGTCAAAATGAAGACAAAGGCTTGGGAAGGAGAGGGCTCCTAACCCTTCCTTCAGCACGGATCTCTCAGCAGCCTGCAGGAGAGGAGCTTCGTAACTTAACCAGCATTTGCAAGAAAGCCCTGACACTGGGATGGCGTAACTTAAAAAGATGTTTAAAAATTAAGTTTTATTCAAATATTTTTACGTACAAACTAGCAAAAGAAATAGACGAACATAAGTGAATTTAAATAGAGTGAGGGGGAGACTGGAGTCATAACAGGTGCCTATGAAGACTGGTTCTAGATGAAAGAGTACATCCTCACGAATATTGCTTCAAGCCTGATATAGTGTTGAGGAGGAGGAAGTTGCTTCTGTCACCGTTTCCTCACAAAAGATGGCTTCGCAAAGCAAGATTTCCATTTATACCAGTAACAATTGGAAATTTTCTGAACAGTTAAACAAAAAAAAAATTCAGGGATGAGATGTAGATGTTGTGGGCCGCGATGCAGCTCAGCAGCACAGTGTTTGCTTAGTGGGCCTAAAGCCCTGCATCTGATCCTTAGGCAAGTGCGCCGCGCGCACACATGAATGATGCTATAGGTCTCAGACCCAGTAGAACGGACCTGATCTGGTACCAAGAACCCAAGATGTAATCCAGAGAGCCTACATGCATAAAGCCAAATTCCAGTCTCAGGAACAATGAACAATGACTCTAGGCAAGCTAAGTTTTGGTTCTTTTGAGTATAAAATAGTGGTAACACTTTACGCTGAGAGAATCAAGTAAGAAAATGTAGTAAGTGCTATAGCAAACATAACACTGTGACACTGACATTCCCACAGTTGGTGGACAAATTTACTTCACAATGGATTCTTTGATACATTAGCAGCCTTAGATCTAACCAAATGTGCCAATCCTGGGGGACTCGGTTTTACCTTCTCTAAATTAGGTCTCTGCCGCAACACTTTCCATGGGATCCAACAGTACATATTAACAAAGAACTGGGATTCTTGTTTTAGTCAGAAAACACATGGGTTCAAGACAACTGTGTTTACTTCATAAAAGATTTTATTTTTCTTTCATAAAAGATATTTATTTATTTGAAACAGGGTCTCGCTATGTAGTTCAGGCTGGCCTCAAACTCACAGCAACCCTCCTGCCTCAGCCTCCTGAGCACTGGGACTATAGGCGTGCACCACCATGCCTGGCTCAGAAAAGATTTTATTTTATTTTATTTTTTTCTCCCTCCAGTGATTTATTAAGGTAAACATGGGCGGGACAGCTCACTTGGCCCAGGGAGCCCAGGTCCAGCCCAGCACCAGAGACTGAACCCCCCCACTCCCAGACTCCACAGCCACTGGCCAATTCGCTGAGGTGCGTTGAGGACAAATTCGAGGACCCACGCGGAGCTGCTGCTGAGCGGGCCAAGGCTAGGGTAGGGTCCAAGATGCCTTCTTCACACAACGAGAAAAGATTTTAATTGCAGAGTTTAAGGACTGCTAATTATCTTCCCTGTCCCTTCTATATAACAATAGCAGGAAAGAGAAGAATTGCATTGCATTTTTACAATTATTAAAAAATGTGAAGTGTCTAGTATACAGAATATTGCCCTTTGAAATGCAGGGATTATTTCTTGACTAAATATAATCAGTCATCTGTAAATGAACAACAAAAAAGGAATCATGATCTCTTTTTCTTTCTCTCTTTTTTTTTTGGTACCAGGGATTGAACTTGGGACCTTGCGCTTGCAAGGCAGGTGCCAGATCCACTGAGCTAAATCCCTGGCCCTCTTTCTCTCTCTTTTTTTTTTTTTTTAAAGAAATAACTGTCTCGTTAGTCCCATCAAACCTTTCAACATAGGCTCTAATGCTAACAGCTTGCAGGGTATTCAACATATCTTCAAGGGAAAATTGTTCAAAGCTCTAGCAATCAGCGAGGCAATTCATTTGTTTTTTTTTGTTTTGGTACTAGGGATTGAACTCAGGACCTTGCACTTGTGAGGCAGGCAGCCGGGCCACTGAGCTAAATCCCCAGCCCCAGGCAATTCATTTGCTTAAGAGCATTTGTATGCTGGCCATGGTGGCGTATGCCTATAGTACCAGTACTCATGGGGGTGAAACAGGAGGATCCTGAGTCTGAGGGTAGCCTAGGCTACAGTGCATGAAAGATCTTTTTTTTTTTTTTTTTTGGCAGTACTGGGGATTGAACCCAGGACCTTGTGCAAGCTAACCAAGTGATCTACCACTAAACTATAGACTCTGCTCCACACCTCTTTTTAAAATTTTATTTTGAAAGGTTTTGGTAAATTGCCCAGGCTTGTCTCAAACTTACGAACATCCTGCCTCAGGCTCCCAAGTAGCTGGGATTATAGGTGGGCACCTTCATGCCCAGGTAAACATTTAAAAAGTTTTTTATTGGCACATGTCTGCATAATGATTACCTTCATCATGGGGAGTTGGTACCTGTACATAACATCTCAATTCTCTTTACTTGCCCTCCCTCAGCTAAACATTTTTAGGCTCCAACATATTAAAAACCAAAACCACCATACATGGCTAGTCCCTGCATTATAGAAATTCAATGTAAACTACTGAATTTTTACTAGTCCTTCTAAGACCCAGGCAATGCCAGGTTGAGTATCAGTCAATCAACCAATCCCAGAGGAGGCCAGATACTGAAACATGATTTCAAGACAAATTTCAAGAACTCCAGTGACACCTACCATATAATTTCAAGTTCCTAGAGCATCACACACACACTCTCTCTCTCTCTCTCTCTCTCACACACACACACACACACACACACACACACACACACACTTTTGTAGACTTTAACCCCTAAGGAGAAACTCTACAGGCCCCTGATTAGGATAACAGCCCTGGAAGGGCCGTTTAAAATCAATTCTTTTCAGTCGCCTATTACATATTTTATGAGAAACTGTGAGTGCTGTCATGCTCTCTGGAGCACAGGTACTGACTCAGTCTGGAGCCAAACAGATTCACTACCAAGACTGTAAAGAAGTGCCTTACAATCACCACCTCCATCTGTTACAGGTTTTGTTCAGCATGAGAAACATCTTGGCCATGCTGCTCAATATCCTGTGCCAAACCATGAAAAACACCCACGATGCAGATAAGCCATTATGCACTTTCATGATGAGACAACCAACTTAAAGGTGGTTTGACGGTGAAGGTTCCTGGTCCCACAGTGGCCTCCAACTGCTTGCCAGGCACACAAAGAGCAACAGTGCTCAAGCCTGCCTGTGGGCTGTCTCCTCTGGGGTTGCAGTAGAGGCTATGACTCACTGCAAACATGCAGAAAATCGCTGCCCAGTCAGGCCAGGTGATGTGTACGGCCCTTAACATCAGCACTGTGAGAAGAAATGAAATGCATTCATAAAGTATAAAAACTCTCCTGATTTGGGCAGATTTATGAAACTGTATGTAAATGCCAAACTGTGTTGTTTTATTAAATGATAAGAGAAAATCTATTCACTTAAAGAAGTATTTGTGTAATGATATCAAATCAAGAGGCCATTTTATCTTATGTCATCACTATCCTCAGCAGAAGTGTATTATCCACGCCACAAAATGCTATTTTAATATTTAAATGGGTATTTCCAGAGCCCTCACTTCTTCGGGGATCTAGGAGTCCTAAAATCTTTGTTTTTTTAAAAAATGCTATTTTCTTTTTTAAAAGATTAGTACACGTTTGGCACATATAATGATGACACTCATGGCAGGTAGTTGGTCTGTGTACATGACACATCTTAATTCTTTTTTCATCCCTTTCCCCTCCTTCCATTTTGTGATTCCCTTCCCATTTGCAAAAAGATTTCCCTGTTTCCTATTATCTAACTTTTACTTTTGCTCTTTATACTTTGGGGTTCTCATATAAGAGAAGCAAATACAATGTTTAAGCTTATGTGTCTGCTTTCTTTCATTAACCCTATGGTTTCAAGGTAGGCTCATTTTTTCCACAAATGCTTCAAATTAAGGGTATGCTGTTTGTTGGTCAATCTATCCTCTGAGCACCCGTGATGAAATAGTCAAAAAGTTTTGCCTTACCACCTTTAAAAAAAATTAAAGCTGGGTGCGTTGGCATACACCTGCAATCCCAGTTACTGGGGAGGCTGAGGCAGGAGGATTACAAAGTCAGCCTGGACACCTTAGTGAGACATCTCAAACTAAAATAAAAAGGAAGAGCCAGGGATGTAGCTCAGTGCTTCCTGGATTCAATCCCAGCACTCTCCCCACAACAACAAAAAAAAACAAAGATGAAAGAAAGGAAGGGGAGAATCCCACACTCCCAATATCCTGCTGGTGAAAAGCACTGATCACTTTTTCAGTGCCTTCTTTCCCAATGGTTACTTTTACTATTTTGTTTTGTTTTGGTACAGGGGATTGAACTCAAAACTTTGAGGTTCCAAGGCAGGTGTGGTGCCACTGAGCTAAATCCCCAGCCCCTCGATGGTTACTTTTATAGCTAGCAGGTACTCCCACTGGCAATCAATTCGCAAGAACATTCATTAGTGCGTCAGGAGACCAAGGCCCACCAAATGTCCAAGCATCAGGGTTTGACCTCAATCAGCGAAAAGTACCAGAGCACTGTCAATAACAACATAAGCCCTTAACACAGCCCACCTACCACCACTTTATACTGCACACTGGTATGCCCTGGTACCACCCAAACTAACTCCCAAGCTCCAGAAGCAATCTAGTTCCATGCCCAGTTCTCATCGGTGTTCCCCACAGCTCTCAGAATGGTATCTGGTATACTCTGAGGGAGTGACTGTGTATGGGTGATGTTCTGAGAGGTGCACACAGTGTCACAGTGCAAGTGGGGTCCAGGGACAATGGGAAGAACGCCACATGCTCTCATGCTCTACATATTCTGACGAGAAAGAAGAATTTAAGTAGATCCAGAAAGAAGATTGTCATGAGTATGTGCCCCAGGGAAGGAGAGGTAAAATCAAGGTAGCACCAGAATTACACAATCAATCTTCAGTAAGTTGGCACCACTGCCAAACGACCATGTGGTGCACTTCAAAAAGGGGTACACTAAATCTTTTCTCCATGACTACCTGTGTGCACTTTTATAAGATGAAAAAAATAATGACTACCCTCTGCTAACAGAAAGCATTTCCGGGCTGGGGATTTAGCTTAGTGGTGCCTGCCTGGCAGGCGGGCAAGGACCCGAGTTCGATCCCCAGTACCAAAAAAAAAAAAAGAAAGCATTTCCTTTTGGGATTACAAGTACATAGACGAGTTAGGTACTCTTAGGATCAATATCTGTTTCTCTTCTTGGCTCAAAATGGAGTTTGTCAAAATTTGAGAGCAGCTTCTACTGAGTGTCAGCTGCAAATCCAAGACAAAAAAGTACTGTATAAGAGTGGGTAGAGGGTAGGTGGAGAGAGAAATCTCAATAGGACATGGATAAAGGAAAGCAATGCCTTGGCTGAACTGAGAGAGGAAGTGTGGCTCTGTATCTACACATATCCTGCTAATCCCACTGGGGCCTGGGCACTTCCTGGAAATGTGAAGATGCCTGCTTCAAGCTGCATGTCTGACTTGCAACTGACTTTTTTTTGGTACTGGGGATCGAACTCGGGACCTTGTGCTTGTGAGACAGGCGGCAAAACCACTGAGCTAAATCCCCGGTCTGCAATTGACTTTTTCCAGAGCGTTTATTTTATAACTACCACTATTCCAGCAATGTTTTAATAAAAGACAGTGTGAAAGACCTTGGACTTTTTGTTCTTTTTTTTTTTTGGACTGGGGATAGAACTTGGGTCCCACTGAGCTAAATCCCCAGCCCCCAACCTTGGACTTTTTGATTCGTCTACTGAACGGCAGCAAGACTGACGTAGAGAGAAGTGGTATGTAAATGACTGCATTAAGAGCCCAAGGCCACTCACACATTCTTTTGAAATGTATGATTTCCTTTATGTTTACCTGTTAGGAGATGAACAATACTGACTGACTAAATTACAGGATATTTCTTTCTCTGAGACACAGTATTCAAACTGGATGCCCTTAACCCCCCTGGGTTATTGTGTTTGTTTGGTTTTTCTGGTACCAGGGATTGAACTCAGGACCTTGCGCTTTTGAGGCAGGCGACAGCACCACTGAGCTAAATCCCCGGCCCTGGGTTCAGTTATTAAGAAAAGCTGCTCATTAAAAATAAATACATAAATAAATAAATAAGCAAGCAAGCTGCTCATGGTATTTTAACAAAACAGAAGGTATTTCACACCTATGTGACATTATTATTCCTCCCAGACAAATATGGAAGCAATGACACCTAAATGCAAAATGCATAGGCAATACCCCAAAATAAACTCTTCCTACCAAAGAGAGACAGATTCCATTCAAAATAAATGCTTTTTTTTTTTTTGGTACCGGGGATCAAACTCGGGTCCTTGCCTTTGCGTAGCAGGCGGTGAAACCACTGAGCTAAATCCCTGGCCCTGCCTTTTGTTTTTGACTTGTGAAAGACCTTTCACTTTGGAATTGACTGCTCTCAGAATGTCAGACTCTCAACTGCAGGACCCAGAGTAAGAAAGGAAAGGGGGAAGAAAGAAACACATGCACACGCACACGCATGCAGATTAGGGAGTTTCAAAGGGAAAAGCCTGTACATTTGAGAAATCCAACAATCACAATGCTCTGTGCTGGATAAGCACTGTGCAACCAGAGTAAAGCCTGAGTCAGGAGAAGAAAGGATATCAAGGCCATTCTCCCCAGGATCTGGACCCTGGCAAGCAGTACCTGCAGCACAAGTGAGGTGGGTGCTGGGCCAAGGCAGTTCTGAGTGCCACTGCAATTATCAATTCAACAGAAATTATCTTGGTTCCAAGCACCAAAGAAAGTCACCTAAGCTCACTTTAGGATATATTAGGAAAACTTCCAGGACAAAGTGTGAACTCGAGTATACTCCTTGTTTGCAACTTTAGCTCTGCCTGGCCTGTGCAGAACTGAGTGAAAGGAGTATAGTAGACTCCCCAACTTGCTGTAAACCAAACAGAAGGATGGACTGTTCTTTTGGCAAAATGTATCTGTCATTAATTAGAAGGTGGTAGCTGGGTGCGGTAGCACACAGCTGTAACCCCCGCACTTGGGAAGCCAAGGGAGTAGGATCACCACGAGTTTGAGGACAGCCTGGGCTACACAGTGAGTTCAAGGCCAACCTGTACTATATAGTGAGATCCTATCTCAAAAAAAGAGGTGGGGGGGAGAGAGGGCGGGAGGGAGAGCAGGCAGGCAGACAGACAGACAGACACAGACACACACACACACACACACACACACACACACACACACACACACAAACAGGTTAGGATTCCTTAAGTTGCAAAGAAAAATTTCACTAATGGTATCAGAACTTCCCAACTGGAAATAACCAAAATAATCTCAAACTACCTCTAACTCTAACAGTATCTGTTAAAGCTACTGTTCTTTTCATCTTGTTCACTAATAGAAGAGGTGAACATGAAATTCACAGTAATCTATTTCCAAGTTAGCTGTGTGACTGATGTCAAAAGCTCAACTTATATCTGGAGGAACCAGAGGGAGTAATTTCAAATAGTCTAGAAACAGAGCAAAGACCTAAGGTAGAGTGACTCAGGGTTATGTTACAGAGTAGAATAAGCAAAGCAATTTCTCCTTCTATCTTTTATTTGGTTTTAAATAAAAGGAACCATTGTTTAATCATACTTTGCTTGCTGTCCTCCTCTCTGCCAGGCTACACTCCGTCCTCCTGTGAAGCTGCCCTAGGTTTAATGGACCAATGCCAGTGACATGCCTTTTGGACAGCTGGTTATGACTCAATCAAGCAGTCATCTCTTCCAGGTAACCAACTGGCCAGCAATGTCACTCTCGGAGAAATACTGCTGCCTGACAGACAGGCCAACATATCCTTTCTGCCCCTCTACCATCCCCAGGAAGGCCAAAGAGCTCTACAGCCCTGAAACTTTCAAGGACATGATTTCATGCGGGCTGGCCAGGAATAACTAAATCAAGGGCTCATTCCAGACCTCTGTTTCTATGACTCAGACATCCGATAGAAAAATTCTGGTACTAGGGAATAAACCCAGGACCTGAACACTGAGCTATATCCCTAGTCTTCAAAATTTTTTAAAATTTTGAGACAGGGTCTTCCTAAGTTGGCCATGTGGGATCAAACTTGCTATCCTTCTTCCTCCTCCTCTCGACTGCTGATATCACAGGTGTGCGTCATCACACAGTTCCACTAGTTTGCAGTACTAGGAACTGATACTCTATGGATACACTACTACTAAGCTGTATTTTCTGCTTTCTTAAAATTTGTTTTGGGAATGGCTCTAAGTAGCTCAAGCTGGCCTTAAATTTGTAATCCTTCTGCCTCAGCCTTCCAAGTAGCTGGGATAACAGGTGTGTACCACTACTCTGGCAGAATATGGTTTTATGGAAAGTAATTTGGCTATATGTATTAAAGACCTGAGTTTTCATTTCTACTAACCCAGCAATGGCATTCTTCACTAATAAAACCACCAGTGATGTATGAGAGAGCAAACAAGGATGCAGTGAGTGCCTGAGTCAGCGCCAGTGCTATGTCCTGGTGATACAACAATGAAGAGATAAACCTTACTCTCAAGTTGCTGAGAGGGGGCAAGATATGTGTATGAAGCTCTGTGATGAAAAAGTTCAGGGCGCTTTGCAGAACATATCTTTAGGAGACCTAATCACGCACCAAGACGGGAATCAAGGAAATATTCCCTGGTGGTAACATGTATTAGCTAGGCTAGGTGTGGGGTAGGAATGGAGAATTTGAGTGAGAGCAAAGAGAAATATTACAAGCAGAAGAGCCTAAATAAAGGTTTTTGGGTGGGAAGGGGCTTGGCACAGTTTAGCACAGTCCAGGATTCGAGTGAGGTGAGTGGCAAGTTGTCTCCCAGGGTCGGAGACAATTGGGTCAGACCACGCAGGGTTTGAAGCGCAGAGTGAAGATGAGTTGAGGAACATACTTAAGGAGTAAGAGTGTGTGTGTAAAATGTGTGTGGCATAAGACCTGAAGGGGAGAGGGGGCAGCAGGTGGTTAAGAGGGTACTGCTATACCAACCAAGGCAAGAAAGAGAAATTTAGTCTGGGCAAGGTAGTTTCTGGTTGGGTTGTTTTATTTGTTTTTTGGGACAAGGTCCTGTTATGTAGTTGAGGCTGGCTTTGAACTATGTCGCCCAGGTGGGCCTCAAACTCACAGCTATCTGCCTACCTCAGCTTCCCGAGTGCTGGGATTACAGGTGTACACACCTGGCCTGTTTCTAGTTCTTTTGAAAAGTCTCAAAAGTGAACATTTAAAAAGACTGACACGTCATTTTAAGAATGTACACTTATCTTTCTATTCCAAAAGATCTCCCTCTAAGCCGGTGGTGTACGCCTGTAATCCCAGCACTCAAGAGGCTGAGACAGGAGGATGGCCTTGAGTTTGAGGCCAGCCTGGGACACAGTGAGTTCAAGGTCGGCTGGAACTATATAGCGAGACCCTGTCTCAAAACAACCAACCAACCAACCAAAAAAGCAAAAGATCTCCCTCTGTACTTGTGCGAGAAAAGGAAACCTCCTACAGTATTGGGTGAGAAATCAATTTCATTCACTTCACAGGCTTCTCAAGGTGATATAACTAAAAAGCTAGAGAAAGCGAAATTATTTATCATAAGCAAACAAAAAGAATGAAAATGTATAAAAGGAATAATCTCTCATTTATGAAGAATGATTCCATTCTCTGAGAACAAAGGTGATGTTTTAACACCTTTACAATTAAAAACAGCTGCATAAATCTGACATTGCTTTTTTTTTTGGTACCAGGGATTGAACTCAGGTCCTTGCGCTTGTGGGGCAGATGGCAGAACCACTGAGCTAAATCCCAGCCCTTGACATTGCTTTTTCAGAATCAATTCAAATGGATACACTGTGCAGAAAGCCTTTAGAATCTATGAAAATATGCCATTTAGATGAGCAAACCTTGACTTATGCTTACTCCTTACCATGCATACTTTCTTTACTTCCAAAAGCAGACATCAGGGGGCTCATAAAACCCTAAATGTGGACTTTTCATGAAGAAAATGGGCATTAAAGTTTGGGGTGTAACAACTTTTTTCTGAGCATCTCCAATGGATTGGAGACAAATATAACTGTTGTTAACAGACAGCTAAATTACCATCCCTCCTTTTGCTATTAGAGTGGGGCCCTTGCTAGTAATTACTGTGCTCTGGGCTTCTTTCAGGCAGCTGTGGGGCTCCAGGCTCAGAAGAAACAGGTCCCAAAAGGCCTGGGGGCAGGGGCTGCACTTGGCAGTCCCATCAAAAGAAGACAAGCCAAGCCTTGCTCCGCCTATAGTTTTCTCTCTCTAAGCACCTACACACTGCTCCTTGTGGAAAATCAGCACTTTCATCCCACAGAAAATGTCACAACCTGCAGAGAAGAGAGGGACTGGAAGGGCTAAATAATAGGATATGTTAATGCAAACAATCAGCGAGTCACCCTCAATTCCAGACTACAAGAACAACTTCCTGATTTCACGTGGTATTTAAAGGGAAACTCGTGTACCACTCAACGATTCTGGGTGGGCCTCAGAAATACCTGCAAATAGAAAGGTTACCAGGCATAAAATGTTCACTCTCTCTGTTCACAAACAATTTGGTTCTCAAAAGTGTTCCAGGAAATTCTGCTTCCCTTCACAAACTCCACATCAGGAACAAACGCAACCACGGCCATCTTCCCCAAAATTGTAAAACAAATTAAGTTCATGAATGGAGGCACCACTGCAAATAATTTGACAAATCTCAATGATCAGCCATACTGTGATCAACAAAGATATGACTACTGTTTGCTGCTACAGAACGGTATCAATTGGCCTTTATAATCTTCCTTCCATGCAGCAAAGTTTTTTTTAATTAAAAAAATTTTTTTTGGGCCGGGGATTTAGCTCAGTGGTTCTGCCGTCTGTCTCGCAAAGTGTAAGGACCTGAGTTCGATCCCCGGTACCAAAAAAAAAAAAAAATTTTTTTTTTGAGGTAGGGTTTTGCTATGTAGTTCAGGTTGGCCTTGAACTCACTACTGCATGTAGCCCAGGCTGGCTTTGAACTCTCGGCAATCCTCCTGTCTCAGCATCCCAAGTGCTGGGATTACAGGCGTGCACCACTACGCCTAGCCTGGCTTTTCTGGACTTACCAAAGTCTCAAGTTATTATTTTTCAATGATGGTGTAAAACTGTCTAGAATACCCTCTTCCCAAGGACTCCACTTTCAACAGGTCCATCATTCTGGGATTTTCCTCAATACTTTCCTCAGCTGGAGGCACTGAGACTTAGATTTCATGTCATTCTCAGGTTTTTTTTTTTCTTCTTCTTCTTTTTTTTGGTACTGGGGATCGAATTCAGGTCCTTCCAGTTGCGGGACCGGTGGCGGAACCACTGAGCTAAAGCCCTGGCCCTCATTCTGGGTTTTTACTCCAGTGCATCATTATTTCTCTAAGGCTCCTTTTACTTGGGAAGTGAACTTTTTGAGGTCATGCATGTCTGACAATGTCTTTTTTTGTTTGTTTTGTTTTGACACAGGGTCTTACAAAACATAGCCCAGGCTGGCCTCAAATGCACAGCGATCTTCTTGCCTCAGCCTCCTGGGTGCTGGGGATTACAGACATGTGCCACCACGCCTGGGTCCCATATCCTTACTTTTGTCCATGTTCCTAGTAAAATAAAATTCTATCTTAATGTAGGGTACATCTTCCGCTTGCTCAAGGACATTCATCTAGTTTTTTTCCTGTAATATCAATATTTCAATATTTTTTTTCTGCCTCTACAATGTTTCCTACTGGTAAAGAAAAATGCTATTAGCTGTCATCTTTGGAGGAGGTGAAAGCAGACTCTGACTCTCCTGTCTCAGCTCTCTCCTTTTCAACAAAACTTGGTGGAACAGTTGTCTATATTCCATGTCTCAAAGTTCTTTTTCACATTCTCTTCCTATCCCCCAACATTTTATTATGAAAATGCAAACACGGTGCAAAGTTAAAAGGATTTTTATAGGGTTATGGGTGTAGCACAGTGGTAGAACACTTGCCTATATGCTAATGCCCTGGGTTCAATGCTCAGTGTGCATGTGCCCCCACACACAAAGTTTCACAACATTTATCTGCCACTTATCATACACCATTAACAATACTAGCTTTTGGTCTGGGGATTTAGCTCAGTGGTTTCGCCGCCTGCTACGCAAGCGCAAAGACCCGAGTTCAATACCCAGCACCAAAAACAAAAAACAAAAAACTAGCTTTATTATACATCTGTCCATTTATATACCCCTCCATTCTTCTATTAGTTCAACTCATTTTCTGATGCATTTCAAAGTTGTAGACATTAGTACACTTTCCCTCAAATTCTCTCGCGTGCACATTATTAATTCTAGCTAAATATTGTTTGTGGCATTTTCTTTTGGAGTAAAATTTACACAAATAGCATTGGCAGTCTTCTTAGCTCCCTTTCCCTGTGAACCTGCTCTAGGCTCACTCTTGCTATCATCACTCATCAAGGTCACCAATGAGCTCTTGTTTTTTGGTACTGGGGATTGAACTCAGGACCTTGTGCTTGCAAGGCAGGTGGCAGAACCACTGAGCTAAATCCCCAGCTTTTTTTGTTTGTTTGTTTGAGACAGGGTCTCGCTTTGTATTTCGGGCTGGCCTTGAACTCACTATGGAGACCAGGCTGGCCTTGAAATTGCAGCAAACCTCCTGCCTCAGCCTCCTGGGTACTGGGATTACAGGTGAGGGCCACCACACCCGGCCACCCATGAGTTCTTGTTGCCGAAGCTAAAGGTGTATTCCCTGACTTGTCCTATGGGCAGCATGTAACAGAAAAGACCATTTCCTTCACCGTGCACACTTTCTTGCCTTCTAAAACAATTTCCAAGGTCGTCTTCCCACCTAACTGACCGCTCACATCCTTTATGAGTCTCTTCTCATCTCAATAACATTTAAATACTAAAGTGCCTCTGGGCCTATTTTCTTCTGACTTTATACCAGTGGTGGCGCACCTATGGCACAAGGGACACAGAGGGCTGTTTTAGAAAGGTTCGCCATCACTGCTTTATACTCATGCCTTCAGTTCTCTCCGCCAGTCTTACAGCTTTACATGTCCCCAACCCGAAAGAATGCTTCTCTCCAGTTCTGGGGCTGTGGCTCCCGCCCAAGCCATCCATGCCTCCACTCTGGCACTGGCTCCTTAGTCGTCTCTCTGCTTTCACTCTCTCCCTTCAGAATGTTCTGAATCGAGGAACCAGAATTAGCACCACGAATGTATAAGCCAGAAGTGTCACAGCCAAGAGGAATCTGAGGGGACATGATGACTAAATGTGATAGGACATTGTACATGGGGCCCTAGGACAGACAGAAGACACTGGGGAAAACTAAGGGAATGTGAATGTCGTATGTGTGTTAGGTGATACTGGTCTACCACTACAGTAAATATACCATACTGTATTAATGGTATGAAGGAGACACTGGGAGTGGGGTATACAGAAACTCTCATTTAAGACTTATCTATAAATCCATAACTGCTCTGAAGAATCAAGTTTACTTGAAAAGAAAAGCAGACTATCATGTCATTCTGTTCAAAATCCCATTTCTTGAATGTATGGCGCTACTTGCTTTGTGTTCATGGTGACATCTAGAAACTCTACTGATATGGGTACAGCTTGGAAACGGAAGACCCTACTTTTAGGGTGAGTGTGCAGTGACTGGGCTGCAGTGGCTGTGGGAGAGCAGCTGAACACCACTTCCAATGTCATTAACTTTCCTGACACAGCTTGGCCACAGCTGTATTATCCTCAACGACAGCACTATCCTCAAATGACAGTTCTGTCACTGCTGATATGTGGACATGTCTTTGCCAACAATTTCTTACATCATATTGTGACATCCCTTAGAACTTACAGACCCTGCTTATTGTCTCTGCATCTCTCCCTTCTAACATAAGGCCCTGAATATAATAAATACTCAACAGACACTGGAAGGGAATAGGAAACAAGCATGATGTAGGTGAAATGGAAAGAGGCTGTCATCCAATTCAAACTGTGGTTAAAAACACACTCATAATGTATGAGATACTTAGCAACGTGCATTAGATCTTTAAACTAATAAAAATGGAGCCAGGCATGGTGTTGTATACCTATAATCCCAGCACTCGGTAGACTGAGGCAAGAGGATCACAGTTGAGTTCCGGGGCCAGCCCGGGCTACAAATTGAAACCCTGTCTTAAAAGACAAACAAACCTCTAGTAGAAATGGCAGGGGGTATGGCTCTGAAGTAGAGCTCGTGCTTAGCATGTGCAAGGCCTAGGTTTTATCTCCAGCATCAATTTTTTTAAAAAGTTAAAAATGAAGATATCCTCCTCCCCTACATATTTAAGTAAAATGCAATTTGGCATCAATTCATTTTAACAGGTCTTGTGGCCTATTTTTAGTTTAAATATTTACTTACAAAAGCTATTTTTTTTCCTCTATACTTAACCTGTGTGGGCAGTGAATCTAATAACTAACTTCAGTTAAAGCATGGAGAAGATCCAGTCCAGAGACCTCACCACTGACAGCAAACAACACCATTATCTGGTGGAAATTAACAGTATTTTTAGATTGGCACAAAGGACATTGGGCCTGAACATGAAGCTTCCTATTATCTAGCCTTCACCTAACCCTCCAGTAGTGGCAAACCTATGGCACGTGTGTCACAGCTAGCTGTTGGTATCGTTGAAGGCTCTAAAAGGTTCCTCCTCACTGCTCTAGACTCACCTTCCTGTTTCTTCCTGCCTTGAACTCCAAGTTAGAACAATACTAAAGCTACCTGCAGTTTCACAACTGCCAGGATGTTTAACATACTGTTCCAGCTGCTTGAAATGGCAAACTCAAGACCTAATTTAAGGACCTCTTTTCCTTTACTTCCATGAACTTTATTTTCACAGTACCAGTACTAGCATGCTTGTCTCAATATATTTTAATTACAGTCCCTGTCTTCTCTACTAGATTTGACTATGGGAGGATTGGAGCCTCACCTGTTAATTGTGGTATTTTCAAGGGCAGTCAATAAATGTTTGACTTGTCTTGCAAAGAAAAATCCTTGTGGAAGAAACAGTACGCTACAAAAACATTTTAGTATTTCTCTCTTAAATGATAAACTATTTTTCAAATGTAAACTAAGGATGTAAGTACAAAAATGATTATATAATGAATGTCTGATTTTTTTATTCACAATAAGCATGTAATTTAATAGGTTAAATTAAAAAAAAAAAGGTTCTGAACAGACTGCAGTCACTCTTGCTCCTCAATCTCTCTCTACTGCTTAGAAAGACAATTCTGGACAACAGGGACCAGATTTATATGTGTTTTGGAACAATTCCTGGTAATTTAAAACCCGCCACCCTCTTTCAAAAACCAGATGGTACTCTAGGAGGTTTTCCAATCCTTTTTCTTATCATAAAGCCCAGTAACTAAAGTTACAAATATGGGCAAGGTAATTAATTTTAGAAAGCTTCCACAGAACTACCTTTAAGAACCCACACAAACACAATCTTCTACCAATGCAACTGAGGTCAAGCACACCCTGAGTTCACAAGGAATGGCAAAGTAGCACCATTACCACATGCATCTGTGTAGTAAGGAGTTACTGACCCAAACGCTAAGGATAAAGGAGAAAAAAACAAACATGGGAACTCAGTGGCATCGGCTCTCTGGCTCCTGCCACTTGGCTTCTGGGCCCCAGATATACTCCCTGCAAAGTAAGAGCCCAATATGCTATGTTCTGTTTTACTTTAAAGTGAGAATTTTACAAAGGCACAACATACTGTGTATCTATTTTGAGACTTTTATATGTATACTGAAGATAACTCTTCTTGGTACTTTTATTTTATAGATGAAGAAACCAGGACTTAAAGAAGCCAAGTGCCTTGACCCCAAACACAGTTAATAAAAACTGAAATTCCAAGGGCTGGGGATTTAGCTCAGTGGCACCGCGCCTGCCTCCCAAGTGCAAGGTCCTGAGTTCGATCCCCTGGTACCAAAAAAAAAGAATGGAGAGAAATGAATATTGATTTAAGTAAGCTTTATGAATAGAGTTGCTCAATTAGTAACACCCCCCCCAAAAAAGTGAAATTGCAATTTACTTCAAATTCAGTATTGTTCTCCAAAACACTTTGCTAATCTGCCTACTTTAAAAGAGAAAAAGGAAAAAAACCTAAAGTATGGGGTGGCAAAGATTCAAATAAGTGTTTTTTCCTAGGTAATACAAGGACAGAAAAATAGGTGAAGATGGTCTACCATGCATGGGAAGGGAAAGGGACATCTTACAAAAACCTAGCACAGACACTTGATTAAAATGTCAGTATAAACTGGGCACAGAGGCACATGTATGTAATCTCAGCACTTGGGAAGTGAGGCGGAGGACTGGGGTGAGTTCAAGGTCAGCCTGGGCTACATAGTGAGTTCAAGTCCAGCCTGAACTACTTAGGGAGATTTTTGTCTCAAAAAAAAAAAAAAAGTATAAATCCTGTCAGCTCCTTACCAATTGCTTTATCAGGAGAAATGATTTCTCTCACATCTCAGGTTTATTATATCACACAGATACTACATTGAGTTATCTGCTTGCAAAGTACTAAAGCCAAGTATCCTGAACAGCTGTATGAGGGAAATATGTACACTAAATACATATTGAGGAACCATCCGAAAACTCACAGGGGGAAGGGGATAGATGAATGCAGGAAAATAAATTTTTTATCAAATTAGGAGGAATAAAATCCTTCCCAAATGAGTTTTAGTGTCTCTAAAAACATGATTTCATGAGCAAAATATATTATGCTTAACAAGTATCTGTTACTAATTGAGCAACTCTATTCATAAAGCCTACTTAAATCAATATTCATTTCTCTCCACTCCTTTTGTTTTTTTGGTACCAGGGATCGAACTCAGAACCTTGCACTTGTGAGGCAGAAGCGGCACCACTGAGCTAAATCCCTGGTCCCCTCCATTCCTTTTTTTAGCTTATTTTCATATTTAACCACTTAACAGTTTATCCCAGGCATCACTCAGGAAGCGCGTTTGTTTATGTATTGAGTATATTCTTTTTTTGTCTTTCGGTACCAGGGATCAAACTCGGGACCTTGCGCTTGCGAGGCAGGCACTGGAACCACTGAGCTAAATCCCCAGCCCAATACCGATTATATTCTAAGTGTCACTTGGATAGGTGTCATTTCAGCCAATCCTTATATTGAACAAATGTGATAAAATTGTAGTTTTTATATTTCCTGTTATATTATGATATGAAAATTAACACAAAAATTGCAATTTTGGGTCATCCTATATTTAAATAATTGGACGGTAAGTGGTTAAAGCAATCTCTACATTCGCTGATATCGGAGAAATGCAGTGGGTATTTTTTCCTTCCCCCAAGAGATGGGTCTTGTTGTGTTGCCCAGGCTACCCTCAAACTCCTGGACTTGGGCAATCCTTCTACCTTAGCCTGTCACATAGCTGGGTCCACAGGTGTGTGCCGCTGCCCAGGGTCTAAATATATTTTCTAAAGTATTATTTGTACTCTTGTAAGTGTTAGAAACATATATTGTACCATAACAACCCTAAAAGTGCCTAATGTACCTCAAGTATTTTAGACAGTGAAATCATTTACCACCCTCAGGCCAGTTCTAGAGATGAAAAATGAAGCAGGTGTATGAAGCCCCTTCAAGGGACACTGACTTTGGGCACTACAGACCCTGAACAGGGGATCCTTGGGGGTCTGGGTCTTTTGGGGGTTTGGGGTGCTGGGATGGAAGCCAAGGCCTCCTTAATGCTAGGCATGTGCTCTACACCTTTGAGCTATACCCTAGGCCTCATGTTTTTTAAAAAAATCTTTTATCACTGCTCCCCTCATCAGTCTCTTTAGATATTTTATCTTTAAAACTGCTTATAGGGCTGGGGATTTAGCTCAGTGGTTCCGCTGCCTGCCTCGCCAGCGCAAGATCCCGAGTTCAATCTCCGGGACCAAAAAAACAACAAAAACAAAACTACTTATAAATTTTATACCACAGATATACTATGTATCTATGTACTGTACTAGTACCTGTATTTTATGCATAGAAAGAGGTTTTTAAGCTATCCAATAACCAAATTTCACCCCCACAGGGGAAAAATCACCCCTGTTGAGAATGTTCATTTACTCTTATCAATTACTCAGAACACATATAAAGCAGAAAATACTAATACGGGAGGCAGCAGTTATTTTTAAACATGCTGCTTTGACCAAGATGTAATAAAGCACTGAGTAATCTGTATTATAAGCATTTAAAATTGTTGAGTGTTAAGAGAAGAAAAACAAACCAAAGTTAACAAAAGTTCCATGGATTGTAAAGTCTATTTCACTGGCCCCATCAGGCCCATGGGCTTTGTCTTGATTAAAAATTCTAAAACTATGACATCCTCCACCCACAGTATCATGCTTTTGCGTTCAGAATCCAGCCGGCTTGGCTCTGCTCCTGTGTGGGTACCTAAGTACAATGGTGTGTGGGCTAATCTTTAAAAGGGCAGGACAGCCCCCCACCTCCAGCCAAGCTCACCCAACTAGTAATGTGACAAATACTGACAGCCAAATAAAGCACTAGCGTTAAGTGCTAACGGCTTTCCCATTTTAGAGGTGCAGGAAGGAAGAGTAATATGTCTCAGGGATGGAAAGGGAAAAAAATGAGAACTGTGTAAGGTGGATAATAAAAGGAGACAGAAGGGAAAATGAGTGCTCTAGGTACCCTGCTCGAAGTATAAAACCCTTTTAAAAGCCCAGCTGTGAGTTGTTCTGGACACCATGTTTCATAATCTCTTTTCACCACAAACTACGTGTGTGTCTGTCTTGGGGGGAAAGGGGGATTATTTTCCAGTGCAGAAATTGCCTGGTAACTTTACCAATCAAGGGACCCTTTCTCAAATCTTCTGAGCAGTGTCTCACCTAGGTTATCTTTTCAGGTCAGCGTATGCCCCAATACCCGCCCATAAATCTGTGTAAATGCCAGGTCACCTCTATGACTGTTACAGAGGACAGGCCACTCTTTCTTTCATGCACAGCAGCATTTTCTGCTTCTAAACATTCTCTTTGGACTGTCTTTTCCACTTTGGAAAATGACATGGACTGTGGAGAGAACAATGGAAGATGTACTGCTTGACTATTATTTCAAGAAGCCAGAGTGCAACAGATGGGAAGAATGTTATATTACACTTACAAATGCTTTACTAAGACTTACTCATGGAATCACAGCTCTCAATTTTTGTCGAGATTGTCCCCAGTCAGCTAAAGAACACAAAGAGAGTTGATACGGTGTCTGTATCAAAAAGTCAACCTAAGATATTTCTGTACAATGACCTCTGTTGGCTTGAGGGACAGCAGGAATATTCCATGGCACCACTCCCCTGGCTCCTCTTTAAATGTCTGGCATTCCTCAGGGTTCCCTTTTTGGTATTGTTCTAATTCTACAGTTTCACTTTAGAAAAGCCCATCTCCACACAAACTTTCATTATTGTTTATTTTCTACCTAGATGTGTCCAAATCTCTCCAGGTCAGTGGTGGCAAACCTATGGCACACATGCCACAGCAGGTTGAAAGCTCTAAAAGGTTCGCCATCACTGCTGTAGCTCAAACCAACATATACATCTGGCTAAAAAAATCTTTTTCTGTATATCTTGCTCAAATTTAACCATACCAAGCAGCATACCGGATATTCCAAAAAGTATTTTCCCTCCTCTATTACCTTCCCCAGTTCATAGCACCACAGCCTTTGTCAGACTTCCACCCAGCCTGGTTCCTAGCATCTCTAGGTACATGTCATCTTAGTATCATCTCCACGTGGAAGAGTACAATGTCCTCACTGAGTTCCCTGCCTCTAACATTGTTAGGACAATTTCTTCCTTAAATACAAGCCTGATATTATCTCCATGCTTAAAATCTTTGGATTATTCCTACCCTTAAGGAATCAAGTCCAATTTTTAGCCCAGCATCTGAACTCCACATTTTCCCACAAAAGTCTCTCCTTCTGACTGTAGTGGAACTCTCTGCAATCCCTTCATGGTCCATGTTTCTCCTACCCTTGTTCTCTCTGCCTAGAACATTATGGCCTCTACCTCCACCCCCTTAGACTTACCTCGCCCTTCAGAATTTGGAGGAATGACCCATCACCTGTGGGGTGACCATCCCACTCTAGGCTTGCTCCACTAATGAATTCCAGCTAAACGCACTACCATAAAGCATGTATCTCTAGGCTATGTCCTCTACAGCAGCGTCTCTAGTTTTATCACATATGTATCTAAGAAATGAGTCAGTCTCTCCTTTAGTAAGTAACACAACTGGGCCAGGGATTTAGCTCAGTGGTTCCGCCACCTGCCTTGTAAGCGGAAGGGCCTCAGTTTGATCCCCAGTATGAAAAAAAAAAAAGTAATGCAACTTATGTTTATTAACATTTATCATATGTTAGATTTTATGACGTATTAGGTCATTTCATCCTCACAACTCTGTAAGATGGGTAGGTTTTATCCCATTTTACAGATGAAAAATCTAAGGTCCATTTAAAGAGACAAAATAACTTGTAGAGAAAATAGGCCAATTAAATACCAAGTCGGACCTATTCCAAAGTCCACATTTGTAGACTTCCTTCCATGTGCTGGTATGATCCCCCAAGACTGTTACCTATACAATTTTTTAAAAATTTTCTTTTTAGTATATGTTTGTGATACATATTAAATACATCCATTGTGGGAAATTAGTACATATACATATGGCATCTTGATCCTTTTTACTTTCCCTTATCCATACTTTTTGGGTTTGTTTTGGTTTGTTTTTTGAGACAGGGTCTTGTTATGTAATTCAGGTTGGTCTTGAACTCTTGGTGATCCTCCTGCCTCAGCCTCCCCAGTGCTGGGATTATAGGCACAAGCCACCATGCGTGGCTACCCATACTATTTCTTTTCTTTCTTTTTTTGGTACTGGGGATCGAACTCATGACCTTGTACTTGCGAGGCAGCATGGTGCCACTGAGCTAAAGCCCTGGCCCTATCCACACTATTTATGACCAATACTTCAGTAACACAGCTAGGTTTCTATTCAGAGTTTTGTACTTTCTGCAGCTGAGGGGACAGAGTTATTTCAGATTGAGACTGTTTTGGACAATGATAGATTAATAGGCTATTCCAAACTACCAATTACTCATTTACTAAAGTCAATCCTAAAGAGGAATAACTTCTCTCGCTTTCTGGAAAACAACAGTCTGAGAATACCACAACTGACTTTACTTGCTGTTTTGAACTTAATACTCAAACTTCTCAAGGCAGTCCATGAAGAGAAGGAAAGATCTAACTCATCTTGTTAGCTTCCCCTCCACTACTGGTCATCCTTATTTTTAGGACACTCTGGCAGTTCTAGTATCAAGGGGTGGCTATAATGAGATCTGTGAGCTCCACAAGCTGGCAGGTGCCTGACACCAGTCCTACTGCAGCTCCATCTGTGGCCCACCTAGATGCTTGTGTTTAAACTGGGAAGAACCCACCAAGGGGGCAAATCATGGCTCAGCTGACACCAGGTCTTCTACTTTTCACTGTCTCAAAACAAAACTTCAAAATCGCTGTTAGAATTATTTAATTCTGCGGGACAGAACCTTGCAACCAAGAAAATTCTAAATCCTACTTTAATGAATTCTACTTTGCTATAAGTAATGGCATAGAAAATACCTTGTTCTTTTACTCAGAATATATGAAATTTTGCATTTTTAATATAACTATATGGGGCTGGTAGGGATGGGTTATTCTGGTAAGACATTGCCTTAAAAGTTTCACCTTATTCAACTGTGGTAGTCATGGACGGCTTAGTTTACTCTGAAAAACAACATCTACAATCTACATCCAGGTGAAAAGGAAATCAAACGGGACTATAGGAGACAGAAAATAAGGGGTAAAAGAGGAAAAAAGCATCAGTGCAAATCTTTGTAAGACAGTAAGAAATAATTATAAATAATATCTAGCCGTTGCTTATTGGCAAAGGATCCTCAGAAGCACCAGAAAGCTAAACAGAAGAGCTAGAAAAATGGATTTCACATTTCACATGCCAAACCCAAACCTATCATTTGCTCAAATTTCCCTTCTCTCAAACTCACCAAGATCAATGTAGAAACACCACTTGTGCTCACTTTGGCAGCACGTATACTAAAATTGAAACACCACTTTAACAATTATTTCTTTTTCCTTTCATTCAAATTCACATCTAATTGGCTGTCAGGTTTTATTCTCTCTCTAAAACACCTCTAAATATAACAAAGATGATCACCTAAGTGTTAATATAAATAGTAGAGAGGAGAAAAGGAAACATCCTAAAATATCTAACAGTAATAGAATGGTTAAATTATGGCACATTCAATGAAACACTGCAGCTATTACAAATGTTATTTACAGGGCATAGCTGGAAAAAAATCTCAAGAGATGTTGGGTTGGAGCCTTGATCAAATCATATCTAATCTTATCTACTACTGAACTTTTTTGATTATGTAAGCCAATATCCCTTTTATTGTTTAGGTCAGAATGAGTATCACATTCTGTTATTTGCAAACAACACTAACACTGGCTTAACACAATGGGAAAATATTTTTTAAAAGATTTCATATACAAAATGGTTTCTGCTTTTTTTGGTTTTGTTTTTTTGAGAACAGTTTCACTGTGTAGTTCAACCAGGCCTTGAACTCACTACATAGCCTAGGCTGGCCTAGGAGGAAATCCTCCTGCCTCAGCCTCCTGAGTGCTGTGATTATAGGCATGTGGCACACTACACCCTGGAGGATGGTTTCTACTTTTAAAATGTCCAGAACAAAATGATTATTAGAAAAGCCAATATAATATAGTGATTACAGTGAAAGGACTAGATATGAGCACTGACCAAAGATCACCACAGCATCACAATGTGAAGTTAACACTACAAAGCTAGAGTGATAAAAATAGCATGGTACTGGTCAAAAAACAAAAAATCAAACCCAAGGACTAATGGAACAGAAGAGAAGATGCAGAAACAACTCTAAGCACACTCAGCTACTTTATCTCTGACAAAGGGGCCAAACACCTTCACTGGAAGAAAGAGAGCCTCTTTAATAAATGGTGGTGGGAAAATTGGATTTCCACATGCTAAAAACTGAACCTAGGCCCATTCTCTCACCATGCACTAAGCTAAAATTGAAATGGATCAAAGACTTAGATATTAAAACAGAAGCACTGCATCTGTTGGCAGATAGAACAGGCAAAGACTTTATGAACAAAACCCTGATCGCCAGGAAATATTACAAAGAATCAACAACTGGGATCACATCGAATTAAAAAGCTTTTGCATAGCAAAGGAAACTACCAACAGAATGAAGAGACAACTCAAAATGGGAAATTTTTATCAGTTATTCCTCAGACAAAGGACTAACATCTAGAATATATAAAGAATTCAAAAAGTATCAGATCCCGCCCTCCCCCAAAATTTAAAGACCCAATCTAAAATTAGGCCTTTGAAATGAACAGACACCCTTCTCCATTACTGGTGGGAGTGTAGACTGGTGCAACCACTGTGGAAATCAGTATGGAGATTTCTCACAAAACTAAAACTAGAGGTTCCATTTGATGCAGCCATTCTCCTCTTAGGTATCTTCTCAAAAGAATTAAAAGCATCATACCACAGTGATATATGCACACCTGTGTTTATAGCAGCACAATTTATAATAGTTAAATCTTGGAAACAGCCCACCAACAGATAGAATGGATAAAGAAAATATGCAATGGAGTACTACTCTGCCATAAAGAAGGATAAACTTGAGTCATCTGTAGAAAAATGGATGTACCTCGAGACTATAATCTTAAGTGAAATAAACCAGACACACAAGTTTAAACATCGCATTGTTTCTCTTGTGTGAGAAACCCAAAGGGTAAACAAGGAGCAAAATGGAGGAGAGATATTGGGAAGTAAGAAGAACAAATTCAAATGGGAAAGGGAACAATGGAGGGGGGGGAAGGACGGGAAGAAAGAGAAAAGGAAAAGAGACTAGAAGGGAAAAATGGAAACAAAGCTTTTGTAAATGGGGAGTGAAGAAGGGTTGAAGGGAAGAGAGGGAAATGGGAAAAAAAAGAATCAAGACATATTATGTACAGGTACAAATTCCCTATGCCGAATGTGATCAGTATGTATGAGAACTATATACTAATAAAAAATATAAAGTTAAAAAAAAGAACCACCTTGAGCCGGGGACTTAGCTCAGTGGTTCTGCTGCCTGTTCGGTAACCAGTACAAAGAAAAAGAACCACCACATAGACCGTACTTTTTTATTAAGAGGGTAGGGGTGGGGTGGGGTGGGGTGGGGTGGGGTAGGGTGGGGTAGGGTAGGGTAGGGTAGGGAAGGGTAGGGTAGGGTAGGGTAGGGTAGGGTAGGGTAGGGTAGGGTAGGGTAGGGAAGGGAAGGGAAGGGAAGGGAAGGGAGAGAGAAAGAGAGAGCCAGGCTGATGACTGTCCCTAAAACTCACATTCCATTTATACTTCAACCACTTTTCTCTTTTTCTTTTTCGTCTATTCAAATCTTTATAGTCATTTGGGATGAGTTGCCTACCTTACTTCCTGCATGATGTAACCCTCAATGTTGTTTGTGTGTGTGTGTGTGTGTGTGTAGGGGGGTCTCACTATGTAGTCCAGGCTGCCCTCAAACTTATGGCAATGCCTCGAACTCTCCACGATCCTCCTGCCTCTCCCTCCTGAGTGCTGAGATTACAGGCATGCACCACCATGCCCAGGTCAATGTCTTTTTTTTTTTTTTTGGTACTGGGGATCGAACTCGGATCCTTGCACTTGCACAGCAGGCAACAAAACCACTGAGCTAAATCCCCGGCCCAGGTCAATGTCTTTTTAAAATAAAGTTCTTTTCATGCATATTTAAGGTACGGAACATGTTACGCCTTGTGTCTAGATGTCCCTCCAAAGCCTCATGCAGTCACACGTGGTGGTTTTCAGAGGTGGCTGGATGTAGACTGTGTGACTCTGGGACTGATTCATGGTGTAATGCTAGGCTCAAGGGTACTAGGATTAAGGGTTTGAGTGCTATCCCCCCAAGAAGTCTGGATAAGACAAAAGGGGCATAAAGATGCTGTAAAGGTCCTTTGTTGCTCTTAATGTCTTCTGCCTGCAAATGAACTGTTTCTCCTCTTCAATGACCCTCTGCCCTGTGCCACTCTGCCTTGGAGTCACCTAATTATGGACTGAAACCTCTACAACTGTGAACTAAATAAACCTTTCCCCCTTAACTCTGGGTGTCAGGTATTTTGTCTCAGCAACGAGAGAAAAGTAACTAAGATAGTATACACAGTAAAATGCTTGTTACAGTGGTTATGGCTTGTATCTAGATGAATCTCCAAAGCCTCATGCCCTCATAGGTGGGGCTTTTCAGAGGTGGCTGGATCTAGGGTGTGAGATACTGGCATTAAGGGTGTGCCATGAATCAGTCTGCTGATTGGTTTTTAGCATAGCTCTGGGTGTGGATAATGGGAAGGCCCACCCTGGGTGTGGGTGGCACCACCCAATAGGCTTATACCCTGGAAAGGATAAAAGGGAAAGGAAGGATTGTTGCTGCTGCTCCATGCCTTATACCTACCACATGAACTGTTTCTCCTCTGTGATGCCCCTTTGCCGTGCAACCAGCTGACTATGGGCTGAAACCTCTCCCCCTTTATCTTTGAGTGTTGGGTATTTTGTCTCAGCAACTAGAAAAGTAACTGAGACAATTGTGAACCAAATTAACATAGCCATCCTTGAAAACAGTTGCTTATCCCCCACTAGGAGTAGCCGTAATCTATTCATTTAGCAGAAACTCTGACAACAACGCTATTAACTATAGCCCTCACGCCGTACATCAGATCTTTCCACTCACTCAACTGATCTACTGCTAATTTGTATTCTTTGACCTACATTTCCCTATTTCTTCTCCTATACCTGGTAAGCAGTTTTGACCTTTCTTTCTAGATTCTACATATAAGTAGGATCATG
The DNA here is from genome assembly GCF_053883595.1 of Heterocephalus glaber. Taxonomy (NCBI): domain Eukaryota; kingdom Metazoa; phylum Chordata; class Mammalia; order Rodentia; family Bathyergidae; genus Heterocephalus; species Heterocephalus glaber. Next base: position 6,599,074 of record NW_028258173.1, on the reverse strand, counting down.
CAATTTCTTTAGTCTGGTTTATTGTCCTCCAGGTTTATCCACGTTGGGGCTAATGATAGGCTTTTCTTTTTATAGCTGAGTAACACCCCAGAGTGTATGTGTATCACATCACGGTTTCTTTATACACTGTTGGGACATGCAGACTGTTCCCATGTCTTGGCTACTGTGAACAATACTGCAATGAATATGGAATAGCAGATGTCTTTTCATGGTGATTTCATCTTCTTTGGGTTTGTACTCAGAAGAGGAACTGCTGGGTCTAGTAGCTGTCACAAATGGTAGGAATCCCATCAGTTATTCAGTTTAAAAAGAAATCATAAAATAGGAATTGCCTGAAACAATAATATTTCAGGGGTACCTAAGGTTCCTCAGCTTCTTACTGGAAAATATGCAGAAAGAAGTTACCTTGTGAAGAAGTAGTTGAGTCCCATTATTGTTTACTTAATACAGTAGTGAGCAAAGATTCTAAACTGTCCACAGTATTTTCGGTCAAAACTTTTGGTTCAATCCCCATACCAAAAAAAAAAAAAGTCCACGTTCTTGCCTCTTATGAAAGCTTTACTTCAGTGAGATGTCCCCATATTCAAGCCCACCTTGAACTCATGAAGTACTCATGAGTCTTCCTATCTAGAAAGCTCTATTATCCAGGTAAGAGTTTAGTTTTACGAAGCATTTCCTAGTACGGAGTCCAAAACTATTTATAGCAGACAATTGTTCTATCTTATAATTCCTCTACATTAGTATTTAACCAAAATATGTACTTCATACAACTGCCTTCCTTACAAATTATTCCACAGTACAGACTGCCTCAGCAGCTCAACTCAATTCATAACAGACTGAAATAGCCTCTGCACAAACCCAAAATCTTGCTAAGAGCAGGGAGTGGTGGTGCACACCTGTGATCCCAGTACTGGGGAGGCAGGAGGATTGCTGAGAGTTCAAGGCCACCTTAGGCTACATAGAGACCCTGTCTCAAAAAAAAACCCCCAAAAACCCAAAAAACCCAAAACCTGCCAACTGACCTATAAACAAGTATATGGAAGGAGATCTTAGAAATGCATTGATTTATAATTTTCCTCATGTTACATCAGTATCACTAGTTTCAACCTGAGTTAAAAATGGGTCATACAAAGACCAATTTAAATGTTTAGCTGGAACAAGGAACAGTAGCTTAAAGTTAGCAAAATTCAACGTTTCTTTACACAACAAAGGCATGAACCAAAGATAAAAATTTAAGGACAGCTGGGCATGGTGGCAAGCACCTGCAGTCTTAGCACTATGAAGGCTGAGGCAGGAAGATCACTTGAGCCCAGGAGGAAAAGGCCAGCCTGGGCAACAAAATGAGACTCTGTCTTGAAAAAATTAAACTAAAATTGGAGGTTGACTGGGGACATACTTGAGTGGCAGAGTACCTGCCTAGCATTTGCAAGGACCTAGGTTCTGTACTCTGGATCAAAAAATAAATAAATAAAATGTGGGACTGAGACATGGACCATACAATGGAATGAGCTGTACTGGGCAATTACTGGTTTCCGACCCTGGGCTGACCCATCTAAGGATGGCCCCAGACATGAGAGGGATGGTATTTAAGACATTACTGACACTCTGATGCAAATGTACCCACCACTACTAAAAAAACACCTCAAAACAAAGGAACACTTTTGTTTTGTTTGTTTTTGGTACCAGGGATTGAACTCAGGACCTTGTGCTTGCCAGGCAGGCAGGCCCTGACCCTGTTTGTTTGTTTTTTGAGCCAGGGTCTCACTATGTAGTTTAGGCTGCCTGGAACTTGTGGCAATCTTCCTCCCTCAGCCTCCCAAGTACTGGGATTATAGGTGTGCACCGGCCAGCCAACAAATCGACACTTTTAAGAATAACATTACTTACTCAAAACATGGACCATAGCAGGGCTAATAAAGCGGCATGGGTATCCAGAATGAATGAAATGTTTAACCCTGAGGCTTCAGCTGACTCTTGGGGTCCCACTACAGATACAAACTCACTACTGCATAGCACATGGTCAGCACGTTTACAGAGCTCATTGACACACGATGTCCAAGCTCCAAGTTTACTACTAGTATGCATATACTGCAATAGCTGGCTTTTGTGGACACTTTATTTTATTTATTTTTTTGAGATAGGGTCTCGCTATGTAGTTCAGGCTGGCCTCAAACTTACTATGTACCCTAGGCCTGCCTCAGCCACCCCAGTACTGGGATTATAGGCATGTGCCACCACAACTAGTTGCTTTTTCTTTCTTTCTTTCTTTTTTTTTTTTTTTTGGTTGTGGACACATTTTAGAAGTTACTACTGCTCTTCTGACTGAAACCCACTATTCAGAGCCTAGAGGAACTAAAATGATATTTTATGAAAAAGTGTTCAGAAGCAGGTTAGATCTGCCCATGTGACTGTCACTATGAAGACATCCCAACTCTGACAAACAGAATGCACACCATGTATCCCTTGTGAGTCTGGAATCTTGTTCGGTTTGGACACACTCCAGGCTGGCCACAGCTATGTTTGGCACTGTGAAGCATGCCAGTCAGTCCGAGCAGTGCTGCTAATAAGAGGTCACAAAGCATCCACAGAAATGCAGACACACAATCTAGAGTTCAAACAGCTGTTTGTTAGGCTAAGTGTTCTGGCAAAGCTTGAAAAACATGAAGAAAGTCTTTCCCTCAACCCATCTCACTTTTAGCAACAAAGTAAATGGAAGAGAACATCTGATGAGAAAAGATTCCTCTTCCCACACCCTGTGGCCTACAAGGCTCTTCTCTAGCACTTTCTCTAAGGCTACAGGATGTATAAACTATGTAAATTACGCCGCCTGCCTCGCAACCCGCAAGGTTCCAATCCCCGTACACCCCCCAAGATATGTAAATTAGAAGAAACCATCGAGTAACTTCAAACTATTCCTGTGAATGTTTTTCTTCTTTCTTACACAAATTTTAAGGACAAAGAACAAATTCAGCAAGAAAAGCGTATATGTTAGAATCTCCTTTTATAGTAATATTTCTCATCTAAGCTCTATTACTGGTGAAATAAAACAGTGCCATGACTTTGGATAAAACAAATGTGCAAGAACAAAAACTGATGGAAACTGAGATTGTTTATTGGGTAGTGACTTAAGAAAATCAAATTGACAAAGTATTCTTTAGATTGTAAGCACAGTAAAGTATAATTATACCCTACAAAAAGTCAAAAGACAAGTGGTCAAGGAAAATAACCAAGGTGGTGACAAAAAATAAGGTAATAAAAAACTATTTCTGTCACCCAAATAAAGGGAAAAGAGCTGAGATACCATAAGAACCAACCCTGAGCCAGATGCAATGGTGCAGACCTGCAATCCTAACTACTCAGGAGACTGAAGGCAGAGAAGACCACAAGTTTGAGGCCAGCATGGGCAATTTAGTAAGACCCTGTCTCAAGATAAAATTCTATAAAAAGGATTGGGCTGCAGCTCAGTCACAGAATGCTTGCCTAGCATGTGTGAGAACCTAGGCTCAATTCCAGGGCTCCCGTGTGTGTGTGTGTGTGTGTGTGCGTGCGTGCGTGCGTGCGTGTGTGTGTGTGTGGCGGAGAGGGCACCAAGCCTAACACCAGCAAGACAATGCTCAGTGACAGAAATGGGATGGATTTCAACTTCCACCCCCTTCTTCCCTCCAACACATTCAGCTACCATGTTTGAAGGTACCACCCAAGACTCCCTTTCCAAAGACACAGCAGATCCAAGAAACTGAGGATCTGGGCACGAGGTGTGCATGTGCTAAAGGGGCAGTGAAGAGCCTTGGGGAGCATGGGCCTGCTCGAAGTAAGAAGGGAAGGATGAGAGGTGCTCAAGGTTAAGTTAAGCTTTGTAAAGTCTAAGCTTAGGGTCTAAAAGGAACCTCAGCTTTTGACTTTTTATACTGAAGGTTATACTGTACCAGACAAAAGAAACAGAAACATGAGACAGCTGTGTGCAAGGAAACTAAGCAACAACTAAAAACTGACCAGATTTTGTTTAAATATAGACCCTAAAATCACTTGACTCATAATTTTTGACATTACTGGCAAAAATGTTGCAACAAAACACTATAGAGCTTTTCTGGTGAAAATAAGAAATTTTGGGGCCGAGGATTTAGCTCAGTGGTTTCGCCGCCTGCTGCGCAAGCGCAATGACCCAAGTTCAATCCCAGGCACCAAGAAAAAAAGAAAATAAGAAATTTTGTGCAAAATTCTGGTGCAATTTAACACAGACTCTAAATGACTATCTACAGTTAAGAGTAAGGCTTTGCTTTTCTTAAGAGTACTTGCGTAAAACAGAGTTCTGAAAAGAAAACACAATAATTATGGTTTTGTTGAATTCAAAGAAACGCTGCCTCTGCTCTCTGGACATGCCTCAGATGCTGCTGTCTGCACATTTAGTCCAAGACCACATTACACATCCAGTGGCACAGGCACTCAAATTGGAACAGGCAGCACTGGACTCAAGAAATCTCACTGGCCACCTCAGGAGTGTTTGTATGAGGACTCTTCTGGTCCTTCCATTTTATTTTCACTGGTCAAGATGCAGTACTAGGTGGCAACAGGTTCCCCAGATCTCCCTGTCCACAGTGCACAGATGAAGGAAGGCCAGCACCACGGAGAAGGGAGTTGGATATCGAAGGTTCACCAGAAAGGGGCAATGCAGACAGGGAAGGGACTTGCAAGAAAGGGAAAAGCTGCTGGGCAGGGTGGTGCATGCCTGTAATCCCAGCGCTCGGGAGGCTGAGGCAGGAGTGCCATGAGTTTGAGGCTAACCTGGTACATTGCGAGTTCAGGGCCAGCCTGAACTACACAGTGAGACTCCATCTCAAAAAAAGGTGGTGGTGGGGGAGGCCGCCAGGGATTTAGCTCAGTAGTTCTGTCACCTGCCTCACACGTGCAAGGTCCCAAGTTGATCCCCGTATCAAAAAAAAAAAAAAAAAAAAAGGAAAACTCCACCCTAATTCTACTCCTAGTCTACAGCAGTACTTTATTTGCTACTTCCCTAACCAATTCTGCCCAAGGGCCTCTCATCTCCAAAGACCAGAGTAAACACCAAGAGCTTGCCATGAGAGGGAAGATATGAACCCTGGCATTTCAAAATGATCTAATTATTTTGAGCACCAAAACACAGTGATATGAGGTGTTATGGTTTAAATCTCAATGTCCCCCAAGCCTCATGCGATCACAAGTGGGCTTCTGGAAGGGGACTGTATTCAGATGTGGGGTCAGGTTAGAAGAGGCAGGTTTCTGGGGGTGTGGCCTGAAGAGTGTATGGCTGTCCTGACTCCTCTTTTCACTCTCTGGTTCCTGGACTTGAGCAGCAATCCTCTGACAGGCTCTCTGACACACTGTTTCTTTTTGGAGTTGGCCCACCATGTACTGAAAGGAGAGCCAAAAAAAACCTCTCCTCCTTTAAATTGTGGGTGCTGGGTACTGTGTCTCAGCAAAGAGGAAAGTAACTAAGGAGGTAACATGTACAGTAGGGCTACCCACTAAAACTTTCTACAAGTACATAAACATCTTATAGGGCTGGGAATTTAGCTAAGTGGTTCGGCCACCTGCCTTGCAAGCGCAAGGTCCCGAGTTCAATCCCCGGTACCAAAAACCAAAAACCAAAACCATCCTATATCTGCACTGTGCAATACAGTAGGCACTAGCCAGGAACTTGAAATACAGCCAACAAAAGTGAAGAACTGATTTTTTTTTTTTTTTCCAAAAAAATCTCCTCCAGGCTGGGGTCACAAACCCATAGCTTTGCACATGAAAAGCAATGCTCTACCACTGAATTACACTCCAAACAAATTTTACTTCTTAAGGAGGGGTCCTTGGTTGAGAACACAGAAGATAAGATGTTATATCCTCATGGGTCTTGGGGCTTCCATACTGGTATTTGGTAAATTACACATTAACTGAATAAATGTTTTTAGATCTATGACAAATCCTGAACTTCTTTATTTACTTAATATTTTTTTTCTTTTCCAGTGTTGGAGATGGAACCATTCTAGGCAAGCTAGGCAAGCACTTTTCCACTGAGCTACACTCCTAGCCCCATTCTCTATTTTTTTCTTTTTTTGAGACAGGGTCTCACTATGTAGTCCAGACTGGCCTTGAAGTTGCAGCAATCCTCCTGCCTCAGCCTCCTGAGGGCTTATAGGTGTGTGCCACCATGCCCAGCTCTACCTGTTTTGATCAGACTTTAACTTTAGAAAAAAATTTTTTTAAAGTAGGAAAAATTTATTGAAAGATAGCTTTTGTCTGAGAGAGACAGAAGGGGGACCGAAAAGTGATTTGCCCCTTTAACTTTAGAAATTAATACCTAGCTAGCAGGTTTTAGGTATATACCACTATAAACTATAAACAAACTTGTAAAATACAATATTCTATGATGGAGAAAAGACATAATCTTTTCCATTTCTGAAGTTACTAAAACACTGATATTAACATTCAGGCAATGTGCTGGGGATTTAGCTCAGTGGCTACGCTGCCTGCCTCGCAAGTGCAGGGTCCCGAGTTCGATCCCTGGTACAAAAATAAATAAATAAATAAATAAATTTTTTTAAAAAACCAAAACATTCAGGCAATGTTCAAAACATGCAAAATTCTAATTAACTAAATGCAGTCCCAGTTACTACACACTCTATTCTGTATTTTCTATATACAGTACAAATTCACAATGGAAACATTTTTTTCAGTACCAGGGATCGAACTCAGGACCTTGCGCTTGTAAGGCAGATGGGGTGCCACTAAGCTTAATCCCTGGCCAAACTTTTTTTCTTTTTTGAGGGAAGGTCTCACTTATGTAGCCCAGGCTGACCTTGAGCCTATGGTGATTCTCCTGACTCAGCCTCCCAAGTGCTGGGATTACAGGCATGCACCACCATGCCTGGCTAGAAACTTTTTTAAACAAGAGTATTACCTTAAAGAGTGGAGTCACAGGCATGAAGTCTGAAGGCACATACCTCAAGTCTCTTACAAAATGTAAAAAAAATGTCATAATTTTTTTCAGGATCTTTCATATGCCATGCTGCTACCAATATGGCTCATGTCTACTTTTATGTCTCTGCCAAATACTCTGAAAGGCAATTAACTTTCAAGTTTAAGTGTTCTAGACAAGCCAACCAGCCCTTCAGAGTTGACAAGTTTTGCTAAAGTTAGCAACAAAAGGTCCTCAGTAAGCCAGGTATATTTGCATGGACAATGCAGTCATGAGAACTTCTAAATTACTTCAGAAAGATGCTAAGTATGCCAGGTGCAGTGGTATATACCTGTACTCTCAGCTACTGGGGGCAACACAGTGAGAATCCATCTCAAAAAGGAGAACAGAGGGCCGGGGATTTAGTTCAGTGGTTCCGCCGCCTGCCTCACAAGCACAAGGTCCCAAGTTCGATCCCCGGAACCAAAAAAAAAAAAAAAGGAGAACAGAAAAGGAAAATGTTCAATACTCAACATACTAAGTCTGTTTCATTCAAAACACCCAATTCATACCTCAGCAAAACCCTTTAAACATTATATAAAATATTTAGATCTCAAATCTCAGTCTTTGTATCAATCTCATCACTAAGCATAGTACCCTTCTTCACCTAGGAGATACTAAAAATTCACTGATAATTCACATCAAGGTATTAAATATGTAATTTTTAAGAATTCATCCAAATTCTATAACTATCATGTCACATTCACATAAAAATGAAAAATAACTGACGAGATCTAACGGATATCGACCCAACATCAAAACATTCATCTCAAACACAGTAGAATATTTTCCAGGACAGATCATACAGTAGGCCATAAAACAAGCCCCGGTAACTGTAAAGGGAATGAAATCACACAAAATATATATCTTTTTAAATTACAATGGAATTGGGCTGGAGATTTAGCTCAGTGGTTCCGCTGCCTGCCTCGCAAGCACAAGAACCCAAGTTCGATCCCCAGTACCAAAAAAAAAAACACCAAACAAAAACCAAAAAACAAAGTGATAAATTACAATGGAATTAAAATAGAGATCAATAACAAAAAATTCTGGGAAATTTACAAATATGTTAAAATCACACATGTTCCTAAATAACCAATAGGCCAAAGAAATAAAAAGGGAAATTAGAAAATACTTTGAAATGAATGAAAACAAAACTATATATCCAAAGGTATAACATGCAATTAAAGTGGGAAATCAGAGGGAAATGTTTAGCTGTAAATATATTAAAAGGAAAAATGCGCCAGGCATGGTGGTAAATACCTATCATTCTGGCTACTCAGCAGACTGAGGGAATAGGATTGCCTGGGCTCAGGAGTACCATAACATATGTCCAATTAAGATTGGGTTGTAGGGGCTGGGGATTTAGCTTAGTGGTTCCAGTGCCTGCCTTGCAAGTGCAAGGTCCCGAGTTTGATCCCCGGTACCAAAAAAAAAAAAAAAAATTGGGCTGCAATTATCTTTTGTGCATTAAAAAAAATCAAGTGCTAATAAAACTCTTTTATATTTAAAACTCAAATCCAAAAGCAAATTATATAAGACTACCTTTTCATTAGTCTGCTTGAAGATATACAGATGAGAAGCATATTCTTTCTGCCAGGTTCTTAATATCTAATAGGGATGAGGTGAAGTGTAGGAAAGAATATGCAGAAATATTATCCATAACATACAATATCAAATAAACTAATAGCTAAATTTGAAAATTATTACTAAAGATTTTAAAGGTAACAGCTGTTCAGGTGGGTAATAATTATGTTACCACCTCTAAGAAGGCAGATAAAGGCTCTTGAACAGATTATGACTGTCCCAAGTTTATGAACAACTTAAAAGTCATGGTTCTTCTACACTAGTAACCTAAATTGAGAAGAAAATCAAACAAGTAATTAATTTCAAGGAAAGACTTGTAGGCTCTATCAGTTTCCACTTCTAGAATTAAGTGAGGCCATTAGTTACAAATTCAATTGGGTGGGTATCTCATATAGACTACATTAGCAAAACTTTTCAGAAAATTCACAAATTTCAGGTTCCATTCTGACTCAGCTTTAACGCGCAACTTTCAATAAAGTCTTAATCACTGATTTTCTCTAATAGCCTGGCATAGAAAGCCTTTGAGCTACTGCCATTTTCTAAAGTGGTACTGTACACTTAAATAGAAACCCTATTGGTCTCTGCAAAGATGAAGTGGCTGCTTACTTTCATTATTAAATTTCCAATTTGTTTTTCTTCCCCCCATCATACACAAAAAGTATATCGTAAAAGTAAGCTTGGATATATGCATTTTTTTCATGAAAGGTTACAGAACACCTGAATATTAGATAACACTTAATGATTTTAAGAAGAGGGTTTGCCATATAAATTTCCTAATCATGAATGAGGTTTACTTATTTAATTTCAAAAAAGTTTCTAGGCGACAGGAGGGAGTATCCTCAACTTTTTTTTTTGGTATGGGGATTGAACTCGGGACCTTGTGCTTCCAAGACAAGCACGATGCCACTGAGCTAAATACCCAGCCTAGGGAGTATGATCTATTTCCTATAAGTCTAGTAGACATTTTAAAAAAGAATAAAGATACCTATTTGGTTTTTTTTTTGGTACCGGGGATCGAACTCGGGTCCTTGCGCTTGCGCAGCAGGCAGCGAAACCACTGAGCTAAATCCCCAGACCCCAGATACCTAATTTTTAAAATAGATAATGGGTAACTTATAATAAAAGCAACTTGTAATTTCAAATCTTCATCTCAAATTTTTTGGGGTACTGAATTTGGGACCTTTTGCTTGCAAGGCACGTTGCAGAACCACTGAGCTAATCCCCAGCCCTTAAAGTTTTTGTTTTTTGGTACTTGGGGTTGAACTCAAGGGCTTCATACTGAGCTACATCTCCAGCCTGTCTGTCTGTCTGTCTATCTATCTATGAGAGGGGCTTGCTAATAAGTCACTAAATTGGCACCCTGGGCTTGAATTTGTGATCCTCCTGCCTTCACCTACCAGAGTGATGGGATCAGAGGCGTTTGTCACCACTTCTGGTTTAACTTTACTTTCTTTTTTTTTTTTATTGGTACCAGGGATCGAACTTGGACCTTGAGCTTGCAAGGCAGGCACTGGCACCAATGAGCTAAATCCCCAGCCCTCCTTTCTTCTTTTTTTTCATTTGTTTAGTTTTTTTGTTGTTGTTGTTATCGGGGATCAAATTCGGGTCCTCGCACTTGAGAGGCAGGCGGCAGAACCACTGAGCTAAATCCCCGGCCCTTTCTTTTTTTTTTTAAAATACATTTTTTCCCCTTACTTTCCAAAGCCAAACACTTTACAAAAGCTGACACAGATAAAAATCCAGATAAATAGATCCAGATAAAAATTGAAAAAAGACAAACAAGTATAAAAAAACCACCTCTGTAATTTGGCTATATCAGTAATTCTGATCTAGTTTGTAAACTGATTTAAGTCAGAAGTGGACACATAAAGTACATTACTGGGCCGGGGATATTTAGCTCAGTGGTTCCACCACTTGCCTCGCAAGCACAAGGACCCGAGTTCGATCCCCAGTACCAAAAAAAAAAAAAGAAAGTACATTACTTACATAACAGGTACAAGGGAAAGATAAGCCAGCTATAACCAGAAATCTGAGCAGCAAAATCAGTTTTATCCTCATCTATTCATTTATAAAGAGCTGAGTATATCTCTGGTTTACAATTATATATTCCACACGAAGTATAGATCAATAGTGGTCCCAGATAATGTAGAACAAGTGGTACTGCTTGCACCAAGAAGAATCTTAATATGAAAAGAATTTGCTCCAGGAAGTTGTGCCTATTCATTTTTCTTTTTCTTGTAAGAAATCAAAATAGGCCCTAAAATGTTTGTTGACTTTTAAACTGACATCTGGAAAACTACTGTAGTGCTTTTGTTTTTATGGCCTGATTACAAAATTAATACATGCTGGTAAAAATATCCATTATAGAACTGCTTGCCATAGAAAGTGGAAGCTCTGCATAATCCCAACATCCAGATGCACTGCAATGTACATGAGTATACGTGAGGAGGTTTCACTATCTTACTCTACTTTCTTCTCAAAAGCCTTCAGCATGTGAAGCATAAACTAAACAAAGTCTGTATGTCTTCTCATTTTTTTCCACACCTGAATGAGCATGGATGACCTTCCTTCAGAAGACATTCATCTAGTTCAAAGGAGAAAAAACTGAATTAAAATTATAGCATTTATTGGGCTAGGGATTTAGCTCAGTGGTTCCACCGCCTGCCACGCAAGTGCAAAGTCCCAAGTTTGATCCCCGGTACCAAAAAAGAAACAAAAACAAAACAAAACAAAAACTGCGGCATTATCTATGAATATAAACCAAATTTCCCTGGTATCATAATTACTCATTAATTTCAACTCCTGGCAGAGCTCTAAAGCAAATTAATCACCTGAAAGAACAGCATGAAATAACATGTACATCAGAAAAAAATACATGAAACATCTTAAATAACAAAGATGTTTAAGATTTCACCAATTTGGTTACCACAGTCCTATAAAACACTGTCAAGCTTTGAAATAATGTTCTTTTGAAAAAGAAGACTAGAGAATGAAGCAAACATTAGCCAAGCTATTATTATGTATTCTGACTAGAGTTTATGGCCCATTTGCATTTAACTATCTTAAGTAGGAAACCATTTGTTCAGTCCTTTTGGACAACAGGGAAACATAAGTATCAAAACATCCCTTGAGATTATGAACCAACTTATTAATAGAAACAAGCGAAACATCCAACTAATAGGGCAACAGTCAAGACAATTATAGAACATTACCTTGATATATTAGATAACTGTTAAATATAATTAGCAAAACTAATATGGAACATAACATGTTATAGTATTATTAAGTCCCTTACAATACTACATTATAAAAATGTACACATAGTGACAAAGCTTAAAGAAGATCTGAGCTGGCCATAGTGGGGGATCTCAGCTACTTAGGCCAGGAACAGAGATCCAACTTAGTAAGATCCTGCCTCAAAATAAAAATGGCTGTGGGTGGAGCTTGGTGGTAGAGCACTCCTGGGTTCAATCCCCAATACTGGAAAAAAAAAAAAAGCTGACTGTCAAACTAAAGAGTAAATTAGCTGCCAGGCACAGTGGAGCACGCCTGCAGTCCCAACACTCAGGAGGCTGAGGCAGGAGTATCCCCACGAACTCGAGACCAGCCTGGGGTACATAGTTCAGGGCCAGCCTGAACTACAAAGGGAGACCTTGCCTCAAAAGAACCAAAAAATATTTAAAACTTTTTAAAAGAAATTAAGAGTAGATTAATTGAAAATAAAAGCAATTATCAAGGTGAAGGGGAAAACTTTCAATATTTTACTGCTAATAATTAGTAACTGTTTTGAGAAAAATGTTAAATAGAAATTCTAGGAACCGCTGCTAGATATAAGACGGAGGCAGACTAAGCTTTCCTGCAAAGCAAAAGACACATACTGAGGCATTATTTACAGCATCCTAAGGATTTTGGAAGTTGTTTGGGGAAAATACGCCTATTCTAGTCTTGAAACCAAAGGGAATGGTCTCCCAGGGGTCCTCACTGAGCGCACTCATAGAAATGAAAGAGTCCTTGGGCTGGGGATTTAGCTCAGTGGTTCCAATGCCTGCTCCACAAATGTAAGGACCCAACTTCAATCCCTGGTACCAAAAAAAATAAAAAAATAAAAAAAAAAAATGAAGAGTCCTTAATACTTAATATTCTTACAGTAAAGACCATGATCTGCCTTGCAAGTGCAAGGACCCAAGTTCGATCCCTGGTACCAAAAAAAAAAAAAAAGACCATGATGAGCTCTGCCCAAGGATGTTTTTAAAAACATCTTACTATTAGCCAATAGCACAATCTCAAAGCTTCATTTAGCAAAAAACTGTGAAAGCATCCCTCACCCACAGGTACACACTTCTGTCTTTAGGTTTAATCCTGACAGACTACAGACGTGCAAGAACGGAAAAAAACCTATAGTTCAGACAATCCTACAACTATACTATACTAGGTTTTCAGCTGAGCTGTAGGACAGTTTAAACAGTTCTGAATTTAAAGTAATAGCAGATAAGCACTTCCCATTTATTTTCTTTCTTTTTTTTTTTTTAGTTCTTTTATTGGTACATTTTAGGTATACAATTCATTTACATTTATCATTGGGTGCTTGTACCTGTACATGATACATCTTGTTTCTTATTTTTTCCCCATTACCTGTGCGTCCTTCCCTATTTACACAGACAGCATTTCCATTTTTTTTTCTTTTCTCATAGTTTTTCCTTTTCCTCTTTTCCTTTCCCCTTCCCCTCCCTTCACCCCTTTGTCTTTGGACCTTTTTTCCTATTTCAAATTATCAATCATTCATTTTAATCATTTTAACCCTTGTTTACACTATCAGTTTCTCACACTAGAGAAACTATTTGGTATTTACACGTGTCCTATTTATTGCACTTAAAAGTATGGCCTCAATATGCATCCATTTAGCTATAAATGACTCTAATTTTTGATTCTTTATGGCTGAGTAGTACTCCATTTTATAAAAAAACCCACATTTTCTTTATCCAGTTTCCAGCTGATGGGCACTTGGGCTGCTTCCAAGCTTTAGCTATTACAAACTGTGCCGCTATGAGGGAGCAATTCCCATTGATTATGGGCTGAATCATGTAACTTAATGTCCCTGATTGACCATCTCTTATCAAAAATTGTATACCTGAATAACATTAATAAAAGTAATAGCCAATGTGGTGGTGTATGCCTGTAATCCCAGCACTCTGGGAGGCTGAAGCACGAGGATTCTAAGTCCCAGCCTAGCCTGGGCAACTTAAGAGAGACCCTATCTCAAATTTTATTTTTAAAAAAGCTGGGAATGTAGCTCAATGGAAAGGCCCTGGTTTCAGTCCCCAGTACGGCAAAACACAAAAAAGCAAAACAAAGCCAGGCGTGGCGGCACAAACCTGTGATCCCAGCACTGGGAAGGCTGAGGCAGGAGGATAGCCATGAGTTTGAGGCCAGCCTAGGTAGGATAGGCTAACTGTGAGTTCAATTAAGGCCAGCCTGGACTACACAGTGAGACCTGAGACACACCCCGCCCCTGCCCCCCCCCCAAACCACATTAACCAGGTTAAACCCCAGGCATTAAAGAAACAAACCAACCCTTGAGCAAAACACTCTAACTTCTTGGGCTATCTTTCATAGTAAATTAGATGAAAAATGTTTATTAGAATATAATTTTACTGTTTTAATAAGACACACACATGTGCTCTTTTAAAAGTAAAGTAACCCAGGAGAGTACAAAGGAACAACAAAAAAGCCACCTGAAATCTAGTCACTTGGAGACAACAACTACTGGGGGGAGGGGGGTGGATTCAGAAAGAAGCCTGTGTATTTTACTATAAACAAAGAGAAAAAGCAATGCTTCCTCAATGGGCTCTTTTCTAATCAGCCTAGGTTTGAAGCCTAACTTGGGAACTTTGGTAAATTATGTGACATAAACCCCAGGTTTCTTGCCCATAAAATGGAGATAATAGTATTTGTCTTTAGAAGGGTAATATGAGGATTAAAAAACAGCACAAGTGCTGGGCATGGTGGCACACACCTGTGGAGGCTGAGGCAGGAGGATTGCCCGGAGTTTGAGGCCAGCCTGGGCTACATAGTGAATTTAAGGCCAGTCTGAACTACACAGTGGGACCCGGTCTCCAAAAGAAATGTACAAATAAAATATTTAGCTTAGTGCAAGAGTTCACTAAGCATTCAATACATTATATTATGACTTATAAGAAGAGGACTCATTTAAATATTCTCCTGTACAAATGCAGACAGTATTCCGTGTTGACAGTTATGTCAACACCATACCCTCCACAGTATTTCATTAAATAAGCACTGTAATATACTATTACTGATGGAGGGTTTGGGGTTTTTTTGGAGAGTTTTATTTTTGTAATATGGCAACTTTAGCTTTTTGAAAATGCCCCCTTTCACAAATTTTAACACCTGTGAAATTCATCTCATAATTGGCAGAAAATGTTTTTCCTGAGTGGCCCACAGATACACAGAAATAAACATCCTTATGTCTACATTTTTAAATATATTCAAGAACTTTCTTAGAATGAATTTTTTTTTTTTTTTTTGGTACTGAGGATCCAACTTGGGTCCTTGCGCTTGCTTGCGCAGCAGGCGGCAAAACCACTGAGCTAAATCCCCGGCCCCTAGAATGAATTCTTAAAAGTATAATTATTATGTTCTGATACATATCTCCAAGCCACCACTGGCACTAGGACAAACACCACAGACACAGGCAGGCAGTACCCATGTCCTCACACCTTAGCCAACAGGGGACAGAGGTCACTCTATCATTTTGCTAATCTCATACATAAAATGACTTCTTTTTATTTACATTTGTTTGCGGGTTTTTTTTTTGGAACTGGGGATTAAACTCGGGATCTTGCACTTGTGAGGCAGGCAGCAGTGTATTGTTTTGTTTTGAGACAGGGGTCTTGCTAGCATGTAGGTCAGGCTGGCCTTGAACTAACTATGTAGCCCAGGCTGGCCTCAAACTCAAGGCAATCCTCCTGCCTCAGCCTCCTGAGTGCTGGGACTACAAATGTGGACTGAAAGAAACTTATTTTAGGGAGGAAGTCCAATAAATCACTCAATAGGTACAATGCCTGAGCGGTGAAAAAAGCAGAATTACTGCATCTCTGGCTTACATACCTGACAGATAAGGAGTCTAAACGTATTGTAGAGGGTCCACTGCAGCCAGACATAAGATCAATTCCCAGCTTTGCCACATGCTGCTGTGTGAACCTGAGCAAGTCTTAACCTTTGAGCCTGTTTGTGCACTTTTAAGATGGGCCAGTAGTGTCAATTTTTCAGTACCCAAGAAGACTAGAAGAGTGTGACTCAGTAGCACAGTAAATGCTCCATAAATGGTAGCTATTCAATGGTTACTTCAATCTATGGCTTTACGGAAGTAAAACAGGAAAGACCCCAAAAGATCACTGTATTTCCTTACTCATTTCTTTCTCCAAAAGGGGGAAGACTGATCCTCAGCCAGTCCCCTCCAGTCTTGCACAGGAACTGAAAGTTCATTCTCAGCACCTATATGGAAATAGTCCACTCAGCTGACAAAACGAATATAGTAAAAAAGACAAAAGTTATTTGCTTTCAGAAAACCCAGTCTTCACTTCTTAAAGATTAAACGAATCTTTAGTCAGAAAGACTGACAAGAATTCTTATCAATAAATGCTTCTACAAAGAATACTGATACTGGAATTTTTAAATAGTACAGAAAAATACCCCTAACTCAAAGCTCAGCTGTTGCTTCTTTAAAAAAAAAATACCCCTACCTCTCACTTCTTGAGACTGGATCCCTCAAACACCTGAAACGAGATCCACACGCTGAAACTCAGGACTTTTTGCTGCAATGAAAGCTGCAATCAACCAAACCAGGGTTCAGCTCGCAAAGATCATAATCAATGTTCATCCTTTGCTCAGTTACATAGGAAACATACTCAAATGCCACCACATGATATGTAGAAATCCCAGGATTTTTCCTTTCAGTATCTCTCAATCATCCTCTTATTTCATTCCCAATACCCAATACCTATGCAGGTGCTTAGCTTGCACCCCGACTATAGCAACCTTCAGCCTCAGGCCTCCAGGCCTGCCTTCTTGCAATCCATTATGCACAGGAGATTTTCTTCATCAGCTAAAAACCTTCCGAGACTTCTTAGGGACCAGATCAAACTCAGGATTTTTCTTACCTGACTCCAATTTCACCTTTGGGGGGGGGGGGGCTGTGCTGGGGATCGAACTCGGGACCTTGCGCTTGCAAGGCAGGCGCCAGAACCACTGAGCTAAATCCCTGGCCCTCACCTTTTTTATTTGATCACAGTCTAAATCCTCACATGGCAGTCTAGAACCTTACTGTTGCCTTCCTATCCCAAACAACCAGCATAACTTCCCCTACCCTAAATGTCCTCTCTTCTCTTCACCAAGCCGTCTGGACCATCTCACAGGGCAAAATTCAAATCCCAACTCTTGCACACATACTTCCCTCTGACGCCAGCTCTTACCAGCCTCTTGCTTTCCTGAATTACTCTAGCAATTACAGTGTATAACACAACTCTAACAGTCCATGAAATATCAGTTCACTACTGAGAAAGAACAATTGTGTGATCTTGGATAGATCATTTAACCTCTGCAGACCACAACTTCTTCATGTGTAATATGATAAAAGTCTAAGTTAAGACATTTTTTTTTTGTGCCGGAGATCAAACTCGGGACCTTAGGCTTGCGAGGCAGGCTCCGGAACCACTGAACTAAATCCCCGGGCCTAGTTAAGACATTTTTAAAGGTCTTTTCCATTCTACAAAACCTATAAATATACTGCTTTGTACTGTTTCACATATTAATCTCATCTCTTACAAGATTTTAGAGCTGCCAAAGGAACAAAGTACATTTTACAGTTCTCCAATTCTCAAAGCAATTGATCCCAGGATCTGGCTCAAGGAAGTGCTCAGTAAGTGTGACACTGAAATAGGCCAAGCAGCACCAAGGACAAGATGACACTGCAAAGAGCCAAAAGTAACACGAGACCTATTTCTCAAGTAGATTCAGGAAGCTGTAAAGGTAGTGAGTCCCCATCAGAGAAGACACCCAGGTGATGCAGGCAGGGGTGGTTCTCTTCTAGAGCTGAAGCAAGCAGGAAGCCAGCTCTAGAATGGAATGAGCACAGGTTTAAAGTTCTTTTAATTGCTATGCAGCACTATCTGCCACACATTCACCCCTACATAGCAGCTCCAACTTAGGTAAACTCAGGCAGTTTTATATGACCTGGGGAGACTATTCAGGGTTTTTTGTTTTTTAGTACTCAGAAACAAATCCAGACCTTGCCAATGCTAAGGCAAGTTCTCTTACCACTAAGCTACATCCCCAACCTGTTATTCAGGAGTCTTGTCAGTGGAAAACTGTGGGACCATCTCAAGCCTGTGCTACTTTTAACAAGGGGGAATATTAAGTGGATTTTTAGCCATGCAAGAATTGAAGCCTGCAGGGCTGGGGATTTAGCTCAGTGGTTTCGCAGCCTGCTGCACAAGCTCAAGGACCTGAGTTCGATCCCCAGTACCAAAAAAAAAAAAAAAAAAAAGAATTGAAGCCTGCAAGAGAAGCAAGTCCTTCCATTTTAAAGCCCCAGTGCCTTTCCCTTACTTCATCAAGAAAACCACAGGCTTATATAAGGGGAAAGTAGCAAAAACCTCTCATCTCAGTAGCAGGTCAATGAATAGACAAAAAGTAAGTAAATGTAGCCAGGTGTGGCAGCGCATGCCTGTAACCCCACCACTTGGGAGGCTGAGGCAGAAGGACTGTTACAAGTTGGAGGCCAGCATGGGGTACGTAGTGAGTTCAAGGCCAGCCTGAACTATGTAACAAGACCCTGTCTCAGGGAAGGAAGGAAGGAACCAAGCAAGCAAGGAAGGAAGGAAGGAAAGAAAGAAAGACAGACAGAGAGACAGACCGACCGACCAGCCAGTAAGGAAAGGGTCTACTGGACAATAGTCAAACATTAAAAGTTAATCAGGAACACCAAGACACTGAGGGGATGTAATCTTTCTGAACTCTAGTCAGAGGCAGAGGGCAAAGACTATTTTGTTATCTTGAAATGAAGTGTATTCCATACCCAAATGCATATGTCTTCTTCAAGGGAAGACAAATATACTTCTACTTCAATCAAAGTTAAACTGGTCCATACTATCCCAGCCACTCCTACACATGGTTCAGCTTACAGCTAACATCTCAAAGAGTTATCAAATTACACCAAAGCCAGTCAAATCTGGCTGCTTTACTCCTTGAAGAAGGAAATGAGGAAAAACTTTTGTTTTTAAACTAACAGCTCTTAAGGCATGTCCCTCCTCTTCACTTAACTGTTATGAGACAAAGGGCAGCTACTATGTTGACACTTTTTTTTAATAAAGCCACCACATTACTAACAAACAGCTAATGGCCACCATTCAAAAGAAATAATGGCATTATGACTTCATATCCCAGTTTATCTATCAAATTGGAAGGAACCAAGTATATGTATCTTTCTCTCTTCTCAAAGAATATCTGCAAATAAATGTTAGCACTCTGATTCACTTTCTCCTTCATCATGGGGGGGGGGCAGTATCACATTCCCTGATTATGGAATGGGAAAGGTTCTAAACTGGTTCTAAATCTGAATGATTTAAGGTGAAGACCTTATAACATGTTGATAGTCTAAGTCTAGGACAAATTTCTAAGCCAGCAATCAGGGAACACTGTTGTCTAAAAAGAGACTTCAAATCCCTAGTTTTAATTTGTTGATTTAGTGCTAAATATGCACTGGGAGCAAAAAATAAACTATCCTTTCAGGTTCAAGTTCCTAGGATGAACTTACAGAGGGGAAGGGGGACCTGATCCTAAAAGGATTTTGTACAGGCTACAAATGTGGGTACTTGAGTAGCCGGTCTTACTATGATATCACAAATGGATTATCTGTTGCAAACAGTAATCACTCACAAAAACATCAAATTATCTCTATACACCAATGACACAGAGTAGTTTAGTAATCTAAGTTGTTCTTGCTCTGACTTCTAGCTCTCTAAGAATCAGAAGATACATGAAGAGACAGTACATACATGTCTTTCTAAAACTTACAGCTCACTATCTGCTTCCTGGTCAACTGCGATGACTGTGATAACACCGGCAAAGAGTTTAATGTTACAACAAAGTTTTCTTCTCCCTTAAGAGCTTCTCAGTATCATATGAAGTTCAACCTAGATTTCTAACAGTAAGAAATAACTACAGGTAACTTCAGAGTACAACTCCATACCCTGGCACTACGGGCAAAGTAACATCAATACATCTGTATAACCTAAAAAATAACCTAAAAAAAAGTCCATTATATAGTTCTTTTTATAAATCACATTTTTACTTTTTGTTTTTTGAGACTCACTATGTAGTCTTGCCATGAACTCACGACGTACTCCAGGCTTGCCCCAACTCTCAATCCTCCTGCCTCAGCCTTCTAAGTGTTGGGATTTTTCTGCTTTCTTCCCCTACTAATTCTATGAATTTCTTTCCTTCAGGGGTACTAAACAAATGACTGGCAAACTTCAACAACTGAATGAAGGTTCCCAATAAAGAATGTCAAGACTTGAGACACAGTGAACACTCAAACGTTAAACTTCAGCTTTTCCTCAGTTAAAGTCAACACACTCTTCAATGACATCCCTGTAAAGATAAATTACCTATCTAAATGGGCAGACTGCTCCAGTCAATTGAGTAGACAACGTAATTAACAGTGCCAGGTGGGGAGCGAATGCTCATGTAAATAGTGGGGCTCAAAATAAACTGCAAACTGTGAAGCTTATTTCTAAACTGTCAGCAAATTTCTGTTGTGCAATCAGATTTTAATATGGAGTAACTGTTCAAATTTCTTAAGAAAATCAAAATCTGACCTGTACAACAGCAAACTGGACCCTATTATTTAGAACTCCATTAGTTTTTTTCCACAAAGAATAAAAATACATTGAGGTTCTTTAATGAGTTTTACCATACATGTCTAACAATACCTCTAAACTGGGAAAATTAATTTCTAAACTACCAGGATCACATTTAAAAATCCAAAATCGTTTGGCTCTATAAATTAAGACTAAATACATCAAGTTTAGGTCTTAAAACAAAAATTCCCTTGGCTTTTATAAGCTCTATAAAGTAAGTCAATCCATTCATATCCTTCCTTTCTACAATCTTATTACTTTGACTTTTTCTGAAATATTACCAGTATCAACAAACAAATACTCCAGGCAGTCACACAAAGGCAGTTAAAGACCACACATCACACCAAATCTCTTAAGTCATACCGAATAATAGTCTATCCCGAATATATCACAAGCTAGCCAACATTAAGTGTGCAAGGAAAAAAGAACAAGCACGGCTTCTTTTGTGTTACCAGAGTGAAAGAAGGTAGCAGAGCACAAGGAGAGGTGATCTCAGGATTTTGCTTGGCATCAACACTTACCTTGAGGATGTCCCCCCTTTTGAAGCTCAGCTCATCGTCCGCAGTAGCTTTGAAGTCATATTTGGCGATGGCTTCCATTCTGAGCGCTGATCAGTGCTCAGCAGCCTGAAGCACGGGGGAAGGGAGTCTTCCCTGCTGAAGCAACCTAGCGCTCTGGGCTCAGCCTCACCTCTCTTCTGGGGCTACTCCTGCACGCTGAGAAGCACAATGCCACCCTGAATCAGAAGAGGGATGATTAGGAGAAGTGGCCAGGATCCACGGCAGCCCCGCCCTGCCAATCGGCCTGCTGTCCCAGCCCCCACGCCCCCTGGCTCAGCTGGGCTCAGCCCTCCTCCTCCCTTCCAGGCAACAGCCCACTCTCCTTCTTCCTCTTTTCAGCCTCAGCCCCAGGCGACTGACAGGCCCGGCGGCCAATGGCAGCAGCTGCTCGAGCTATTCCAGAACACACTTCCTCTTCCCTCCCGCTGACTGTGCTCGCTGTTCGGAACCGGCTGGAGTCCTGGTCAGTCTCCACCTTTCCTCTAGCGCCCCTCACACTTTTTCTTGGGTTACCAGGGCAGTACAGTACACAGAAAGAAAGGCCCACCTGAGGGTTGCACCTGGTTCTCTGTTAAACAGGCCTATCTCCCTCCCCTCTCCTCAACAACACTTCTGACTTCCTGTGAACACCGCCTCTCCTACTCCTTGGTCCGAAGCAAGCCACGCAGGCTTTAGTCTCATGCTGCTCTACTCTTTTCTCAAAAATGAATCTTACCACCATGAGCATCAATAGCTTTCCTGTACCACCTCCAAACTGTGATCAGCCATTCAGGCCACCAGAGAAAGATACCCTGCTGGGAGCTCTTTGGTGGTGAGCTGTACGTGCACAGGCTCACTGTTCCCTGAAGACCCCCAAAACTTTAGGGTTAACACTAGCCCTGAAAATAAGCTCAGAATTCCAGAAATAGCCTCTACATTATTTCTAACTAGCCTAAAAAATATAGCTGAACTTGTAATCTACACTTGGAAAGAATTCCTTTTAAAGAACCCAAGCTGACAAATATCTAAGTTTGGGGAAAAAAGTACAGGGATGGTGTCAGAAGGTCAAACTGAAAGCACAGTTACTCTGAGCAGTTTCTTTTCTCAGAAGAAAGAAAAATAGGCAAACTGCATTCTGCAGGTGGGAGATTAGGTCAGAACCTCTGAGCCAAGTTTTAGGTAATGATGGGGGCAGTGTGGTCACTACTGCAGTCAAGGGTCTCCCACCACAATCATGGGACACAACTGTGACCTTTGCATACCTAATAAAAAATAAAGCCTCATTCTTGTTTTCCTACACTCTAAACAAAAGCAGAAAACAAGGACACTGGCAGAATAAAGACAGATTATTTATAGTAGCACCTTTCTTGGACAATTAGCACCTAGAAGCTCATTTGAGGAGCACGAGTGATTGTTCTTTTGTTCTAAAGTTAATAATTGGGGCATTAATCAAACACAGCTATGAACAGACTAGGCACTAAACCAGCTGAGAATATTCAGATTAGTCCAAGGTATTGCCCAGAAGGAAAGAAATCACCTGGTAAAAAGTCCTTCCAGGGCTGGGGATTTAGCTCAGTGGTTCCACTGCCTGCTGCGCAAGCGCAAGGACCCAAGTTCGATCCCCCGTACCAAAACAAAAAGTCCTTCCAGTAAATTCTGAAAGCCAAACAGGCAGGTAACTAATAAACTAAGCCAATGTTTGTTTTTTGTTGGTTTTTTTTGGTACCAGGGATCGAACTTGGGACTTCCCGCGGCGGAACCACTGCGCTAAATCCCCCGGCCCAGCCAATGTTTGTTTTTTCAGACCATACCTAAGCTATTCTATGTGGTGCTGGCTCTAAAGAGGAAAGTTCCAGTAAATATATAAATATTTTTAAACATAAAAAGATTAGTCTGGATATTTACATTTGTGTATCTTTAAGTGCCCTTTACTTACACTCTATAATTTTTTAATCAAACTAACCCATACGCATAATTTTAAGTCAAAAGTATAAAATGGCTTACAAGCAGTTCCCTACCAATACCTGCATGCAATTACCCTGTTTTGTTTTTAGTCTTCTCTTTGCATTGATTTACAGTACTTCCAAATAATATCTTTCTATTGCTGTTTCTTAGTTCATTAGTCATTATTTATTCCCTAAAAAGTGAGGATTTAGCTCTTTCACCCCAATTTCTCCCAGCCAATTTTCCCCACAGTATCCTACTAGTGTTAAATATTCCAGTCTCATCAATAGTAATGCAAATAGTAATACATTATGAAGTATTTAGGGGCTGGGGATGTAGCTCAATGGCACCGTGCTAGCATCACAAGCACAAGGTCCTGAGTTCAATCCCCTCTGTACGGGGAGGCAGGGTTATTGTTCATTGATGATTTAAATAATATATTACACCACAATCAACTGAATTTTCCCAAGCATTAAAAACTGCTGGGGTTTTTTTACTTGGCTAGTTTCCAGTGTATGCTTTTACCTTTTTTTTTTTTTTTTTAAACAAATGCTCTAAAATCCTGCTACATGCTATCAATATTTCCATACCCTACTCATTTTAACTGGTTCCCAGGATGAACTGTTGACACTCTATGACAATGTTAAGAAGCCGAAGAAGAACTGAACAGATTTGAAAAAAAGTCAGAAACTCAAAGCAATGCCACTGTCAATGTACTACATAGTAACAGGGTATAAACTTTTATGTCATTTGGGATTTAGGACATCATAATTTTACAGCAATAGCATAAAAACCAAAATAGCTCATAACACTCCCGTTCAACTTATCTGCCACAGGATTTCTGAGTTTAAAAAGATTAACAAGCTTAAAAAGATTAACACTCTGGGCCGAAGACTTAACTCAGTGGTTCCGACACCTGCCTTGCAAGCACAAGGTCCCAAGTTCGATCCCCGGTACAAAAATAAATAAATAAATATTAACACTCTAGAAAGTTGTAATTATTCAAGCAATCACTCAAATAATTATTGCTTTGGTTTTTGTTTGTTAGGCCAGGGATTTAGCTCAGTGGCTTTGCTGCCTGCTGCGCAAGTGCAAGGACCCGAGTTCAAACCCCAGTACCAAAAAAAGCAAAACAAACAAACAAAAAAACCTGCTTATTTGTTTGTTTGAGAAAGGGTCTCCCTATGTAGTTCAGGCTGACCCTGAACTCACTATGTAGCTTGGGCTGGTTTAGAACTTGTGGTAATCTTCCTGCTTCAGCCTCTCAAGTTCTATGATTATAGGCATGCACCACCATACCTGGTTTAACTATTGCTTTGTGAGGTATAATTTGACAAGAAATTACACCAATACTTCCATGGGTGTGCAAAATGAAAACTAGCATCTTATTTAGAAAATTCAAAGAGGTCAGCTTATTAGATTACCCACAGAAAAGGAATTCAAAAACTTTCATTGAAAATAGGAAAAAAACCCACTCTACCCCATATACAATACTAATTACTAAAAAGAAGAAATCTGAAGGTAGACAATGAACAATTTGGGGGAGGGAGTGCTGGGGATTGAACCCAGGGCCTTATGCATACTAAGTAACCATTCTACCACTGAGCTACAACCTCAGCCTTTGTCCAACAACTTTTTTTTTTTGGAGACAGGGTCTTGCAGGCTGGCCTTATGTAGCCCAGGCTGGCCTCGAATTTGCAGCAATCCTGCTTCAGCCTCCCAAGTGCTGGGATTACAGGTATGTGCCACTATGTCACACAAGAGATTTTAATAGAGACTGCTGTTCCCAAGAAAGTGAAGTGGCAGTGCATTTAACACTACTGCTTTAATTTTTCAAGTGATAAACACTGTATCTGAAAATCTAGTGTCCTAGCAGTATTTTAAAGATTTTATTCTCTTTCCAGTTAATTCTCTTCTCAAATTCACAGAAAATATGACACTAAACCACTATATCTTAGTGTTGAGTCTGCATGGTCTCTAGAGGCAGGTTAATTGCCACTCACTTAAGTAATGAACTTGCCGGTTACAGTTATAATTTTGGGAAAGCCTTTTAAAAAAGCTCCAGTTTTCTGATCTGTAAAATGGGATAATAACTACCTTACAAGATCCACTGAGCATTAAATTAGATAATATAGATAATACACGTGAGATGCTTTGGACAAACACATAATGGTTACTCAAATTTAAAATGTTACTCTACTGAGCCAGGCATGGTGGTACACACTGAGGCAGAAGGACTGCAAGGTCTCAACTAGCCCAGGCAATTTATTAAAACCCTATCTTCAAAACAAAACAAAACAGGACTGGTTATAGCTCAGTGTGAAGGCTCAGGATTCAATCCTCAGTACCAGAAAACAAATAAATGCAAACTAAGACAATGAGGGTTTTTTCACATACTAACTGGAAAAAGTTTTAAAGATTTGTAATATTGAGTCTCTGAAATACTTTGGGTAAACAGAGCCACACTATCAGACCTTCATTCATTCAACACTAAGAAGTTACTTGCCTAGTTTCTGCCAGCAATATGGTTCAATATATAGAACCATCAGAGTCCACACTGTGGCTGGGAATTAACCAGCTCAATCTTTCTGGAGAGCACAGTAATTTGGTAGTATCTATTGACAATTTAACAATACATTTTCTTTCTTTCTTTTTTTTTTTTTTTTGGTACCGGGGATCGAACTTGGGACCTTGCATTTGCGAAGCAGCTGCCAGAACCACTGGGCTAAATCCCCGGCCCAACAATACATGTTCTTGATTAAGCAATGCCACTTCACAAACTTATTTCACTGAAATAGGATATGCAATATGCACATGCAATATGCAAAATATATACACCTGATCAATATCCATGAGTCTTTCTTGAGACAAGCCCTAGTTCAGCCCTCAACTTGCTACTTAGCCCTGAACTACATACTGAAGCCCTATCTCAGAAACACAAACAACAACAAAAAAAATAAAAATTTTAAAAATTTAAAAATTCAGAAGGCCAGCAACTGTTATGACTATGAGGAAGATCATTTCTGCACATTTCAATTGTATTTTGTTTTTACAGTAACCATGTATGACTTTGGTAGTTAAAAGAACAAAAGCTTAAAACCTTACAGATGCTCTGGAGTTTGCTGGATTCAACTGTCACTTTACCACTTACAAACTGAATGACACTGGAGAAAGACCTTAGATCCTCCAATCCGCAATATCCCTCAACTGGAAAATTGGTGTAATATCAGCATCTATTTTATAAAGTCAATTTGGAGATTGAGGTAAAGCCTGCAAATGGCTTGGCAGAGTCTCTGGCATAAAGACACATGAACTGGCATCATCAATCCCTTTTCAAATATCAATCCACATGCTGTGAGAGTAAATTTAGATCATGCACCTAAATTAACAACCCTATTAAATACAAACTTGGGTCAGGGATGTAGCTCAGTGGTAGAGCACTTGACTAGGATGCAGGAGATACTTATACATATAAATCTGAAGAATCACAGCTATACTCTGAGTACTTTAAGCAAATTTTAAAATTTGCATTTCAGCCAAATGCCCTGGGGCCTTCCCACAGTCGCAGCTACTCCAAGACTGAGGCAGGAGGATGGCAAGTTCCAGCCCAGCCTGGACAACTTTTATTCTGTCTCAGAATAAAAAATTTTTAAAAAGGGTTGGAGATGTAGTTCAGTAATAGAGTACAAACCCCTGGAGTCAATCCCCAGAACTGCCCTCCCAATTGTGTTCCAGATAATGCATTATAGCATCTTTGCATAAAATGAAAGTAATACATACTCATTTGGCACAACTGGGGAAAGGCCTACTTCCACAAATGAGAAAAAGCAAAATAAAGAATCTTAATGGCCATTTCATAACAGTGCAGTTCCTGTAAATTAAGCCAGTATGGTAACTACAAATTTTTCTTAGGAAGGAATAATGGCTTTCTATTCCACATTACTTCATTTCTCCCAAATCTACTACTCTTTTGCTCTACCTAATAATTTGATAACAAGAATTCTTGAGGAATATCTCTAAGTACCATTAACAAGCAGTACTTAAAACCCAGCAATTCTCTCAAATCTGTAAACTTGCTGAAGAAGTAAACTGCCTCAAGTATTTAAATGCTTACCTTCTGTCAAAGAAAAATATAAGAATTAATTTTGGGGGGAGCAAGCAGGTAACTGGGGTTTGAACCCAGGGCCTTCATGCTGACCTACATCCCCAGCTCTTTTTATGTTATTTTAAATGTCAAAACAGGGTCTCACTAAATTGCCCAGGGTAACCTAGAACTTGTGATGCTCCTGTCCAGCCTCCCGAGTGCTGGGATCACAGGTGTGCGCCACTACATCAGGCTAAAATTTAACATTTTTTTCTTGTGATATGGAAAATTTTAAACATGAGAAGGAACAACAACAACAAAAATTCTGTCAAAAATAAAAAATGTGGGGGCAGAGAAAACAGGTCAGGGGTAGCTCATGATTAGCATGCAGGGGGCCCTGGGTTTGAGCCCCAGTACAGAAGTAGAGGAAAAGGAGGAGGAAGACCAAGGCGGCCAAATATAATGGATGTTAAATTTTTAGAAAGACTGATGAGTAAATCAGTACTATTACAATGGGCAGGCTTTGACTAATTCATCAACGGTCTAAATAAGTTATAGTCCATTAAATTTTTAAGGTTATGTTAATTCTATTTTACTGTAGGTCTGTAGCTGATTTTTATTTTTTAACACTAACCACCCATACTGAAAATCAAAATGAAGTCATATAAGCCCCAAACTGACATAATCTTCCTCAATAATACGAAAAAGACAGAGGAAAAAAAACAATGGCAAACAATCACAAAAGATTTAACGTGAAGAAAAAACTAAAACACAAAAAAACTAAATAACACAAGCAAGCTACACTTGTGACCTTGTGGCACTACTGATTACTTACGGATGAATTCAATCCTTTGAGCCTCCCAGTTCCCAGGGGGAGAACTTAAATCTCACATAGCTCTCTAGCAACCCATCGGGCTGGCTGAAGGACACAGTGGACTCTTGCTTAAAGGTAAAAGAGTGAAAGAAGGAAACGAGATCTTCCAACGAAAGATGTAATCTTGAAAGGAGGAAGAAAATCCACAGCTCCAAAAAGGGATAAAGTTCGAAAAATTTTGTCTGGGAAGGGACAGAAAGGAGGAAGAGGAAGTAGATTAGAAAAAAAGAGGTGCGAGAGAAGCAAATGACCGGAGTTACAAAAATAAGCATTTCGGGTCCCTAGTGCAATGTGGAGACCGAGAAGAGAAGCCGGTGGAAAAGCACAAAGCCAAAGAGGTAAGAACCCCAAAACAGACTAAAGCGAAAACTTCTTGTCTCTTAGTTTTTTGAGCGCCAACAGCACCTAAAGATAATCCTCAAGTGCACTTCAGCTCTTCTGCAATTTGCACTTTTATAGCATTTGAAGCGAGCCTAGAATCATTTTCTACGCAAGCCGTAATTCATCTGCCCTAGTCACGTACGTGTAAGGATAGTATTGCAAATATTAACACCGCTCTCGTGCGCTGAAATCTTTCTCCGAGCGCTCCGACCTGCCACTGCTCATTTTTTCTGACCAGTATTTTCCAAGTAGTTTAAAGAAGAAAAGCTCTAGCAACAGACGCTTCTCTGCGGGCTCCAGTAGCAAACATTTTAACTCACGGTAGATGGATTTCCGCAAAAAATTCGCCCAAAGATGCCAAGAAATGGTGACGTGGTTGCCGTGCAGGTCGAAGGAGCATCAATCACACGTTAGCAGCCTGCACCGAATCCCCCGCCTCCAGGGCTAAGTCAGCCTGACTCAGAATTAGCACCCTGCGCCTCTCAGGTGCTCCAGGGCCCCTTCTGCGAAAACCCTCACGACGGGAGGCAGAACTCATTAGGGAGCCCCAGCCACTTCCCGGGCTCTGCCCAGCGCGGGAGGACGGTCCCCAGGGAGGAAGCGTCCCAAAAGGGGAAACGCGGTGTCCGGAGCCCAGCGGTTCCGCTCCTCGTCCCGAGCCTCGCCGCCACGACCGGAACCCTGAGTCTGCCCGGAGGCCCCAAGCAGGCTGGGAACGGCAACTCGCCGCTGAGAAGAGAGGAAGAGACACCGGAGCTCGGCGAGCGCCGCCGCCCGCACTCACCGTGGCGCAACTACTCTCGACGCGCCCGGCCCGCCTCTCCGCAGCGCTGCGAGCGGCCGCAGACCCCGCTGCTGCTCCTCGAGGGCAGCGTCTGCTCCGGCCGCCGTCACCGCCTCAGGTTCAGTCGCGGTCGTCGCTGCCGCCGCCGCCACCGCCCGGTAGCCCAAGCAGCACAGCCGCCCCGCTTCCGCTCCTTGCCCGGGTCCCGCGAGAAGTTCCCCACGCGGCCCCGCCCCCGCGAGACTTCCCCCGGCGGAAAAGGCCCACAGCGCAAGCGCTCATTCTTGGCCCGCCGGGCCCCCGCAGGTAGTTGCGCTGCTTGCCCGGACGCACGCGCAACGATGCCTCACAGCAGGTGGCACCCGCCTGGCTCCGCCCCCTGGTCGCAGTAACCCTCTCGGTGCTGGAGAGTACCGTTCTCTCCTGAAGAAGTAACACTTCCCCGTTCAAATCACTTTTCCTTCGCTTTCCACCAGTTCTTGGCAATGACAACAGAGGGAAAAGAGGTCTTCTAGCGTGGCACACTGCCCATATATAGAATCTGGTCTTCAATTGTTTGGGAATCCATATCATACAAACTGCATTATTAGATGAATTCGTGGATTCGTTCGTTCATTGACTGAACCATGCACCTAATATATGTAAGCATCGTCCTGGGCATAGAAGATAAAAAGATGAAAAGAAATTCTAGCCCTCAAAAAAATAAGAAGAAAGAAATCAATCAGTCCTGGCCCAACAAGCGATTCACAGTCCAAAGAAGTAGCGGAGAAGTAAACAGTGCCATTCTACTGTTATAAGTATTTGAGGGAAGGCTGAGGAAGCTAAAAAGATGAAAGAGGGGCCCACTTCAGAGAAGCCTTCATGGAGAAGGTGATGTGGAGCATGAGTAGGAGTGGGGCAGGCAGAGCAGCCTAAGTGAGGGCGTATCAGGCAGAGGAACTGGCACATGCGTGCAGAGGAACGGAGGCGTGAGGAAGTCCTGTTTTGTGTGATGCTAAGTAGTTCCACTCCTGTGCGAAGCCTCTTAAGTACCGGAGAGTGGCAGAAGATGAGGCTTGGAGAGCTAACTTATTTTTCAGCTCCAAAAGTTCTTTCCAGTTAAAGGAGAGAAGAGAATACCTCTAATGTTTATGTGCTCTCTGGCGGTCAACAAAATAATGTTGAGCTGAGAATAATCAAACATCTAATTCCACAGAGTGAGCGAGCCCATTAAAATAAGAAAAATGTATTGTTCTTTCACCAAACGTTGCCTGACCATCAGCTGCCTGTGAGATGCTCTGTAGGGTAAAAGATGAACCAGACAAAGCCTCTGCTTTCAGCAGTTTTGTTGTTTTGTTTGCGGTACTGGGGATTAAACCCAGTGATGCTCTACGACTGAGCTACATCCTCAGCCTTTTTTATTTTTTTATGTATTTATTTTGAGACAGTCTCTCTAAGTTGCCCAAGCCGGTCTCAAACTTGGAATCGTCCTATCTCAGCCTGTGCAGTAGTTGGGGTTACAAGCATGTGCCATGGTACCTGGCTAGCAGTTTGAAAGAGAAGTCTAGCAGACTGGCTAGCAGTTTGAAAGACAAGTTGGTCTTAAGTGCCTCTGAACTGCATAGAGGACTGCCACAAAGGAGGGAGTCATTACTTGGTGCTGAGGTAATCAGGAAAGAGGTGGTTTAAACTGCAAAGTGAGAGTACAGAGGAAAGTGACGGAATCTGCCAATATTTCAGGTTGGGCAAAGCCCAGAGTTTGGAGGAGGAATAATGAGTGAGGCACAGAAGGGTTTCATTTTCAAATGATATCCAACCTGGAAGGTTTTTAAGCAGAAGAGATCTGATAAAAGGTGAAAATAACAAGAGGATCATCTATGTAACCACCTGAGCTGTATAAAGGCATAGTGCCTCCCAGGGCTGGTAATAGCCTCCGTTTTACAGACTCACTAACTGAGGCTTAGAGAGGTTGGTAATTTACCCAAGAAAACTGTACTACAGTAGACCAAGTTTTGAACAAAGGCGTGTCTTGTTTTAAAACTCACATTTTCTTCCGCACGGTGACACTATGTTCTAAAATGGTAGCCTGAAAAAAAATAGAAATGAAAGAGAAAGATTTGCCTGATCTGCAGAGGTGGGGGCAGGGATGAGGAAGGATTGCAGTTCTTTGTTTTGAGTAGGCTTAGATAGTAGGGAGAACAGCATAAATACTTGTCACTTGAGGACTAGCTTAGGAACCAAGAGAACCATGTAGAATACTTGTAACTGTTGGGACCATTGACCTTCAAGAAATTTCAGTCATCCTTGTCCCAGCTAGATCATGCCCTCAGAGCTGGGAAAAGCATTAGAAAAGGGGCTGATTGGGGCCGGGGATTTAGCTCAGTGGTTTCGCCACCTGCTGCGCAAGTGCAAAGACCCGAGTTCGATCCCCAGTACCAAAAAAAAAAAAAAGGAAAGAAAGAAAAGGGGCTGATTGTGATTGTGCTCAACTATTGGCATTCAGATACCATATATCGATTATTAGAGGGAAGTGGGGGGGACAATGATGTCATTGTGGATCCACAGGCAAAGCAGCTCCACTCTGAAAACCTAGAATTCAGACACTTGTAGCATCCACATTATGTTTAAGTATTTATTTAAAATGAGATAAGCATGGTGGACGCAAGCCTATATTTCCAACACCTTGGAGCTGAGGCAGGAGGACTGCCAGAAGTTCGAGGCCAGCCAGGGCTACATAGTGAGTTCAAGGCCAACCTGAACTACATGCCAAGATCATGTCTCAAAAAAACCAAAAGAAAATTATTTAAAACAAAAGAACCATAGCTTCCATTTGTACTTAAGCATTAGCTCCTCTTTTGCACAGCCAGATATTTGCAATGATGTTCTATGTTGGGCATTCTGCTACCAAATAATAAAACAGGACATGGAGAAAGAAAAGAGGAGTAGCTGAGTGGAGGTGGGGACACAGTGAAGGGGGACAGGCAAATAAGGGGATATTAATGGCCCAATTTTGAAAATGTAGAACTCAGCACTGTGGGAGACATGCGGGTGGAAATATCCAGTGTGCTGTTAAAAACCTCATGCATTCATTCATTCTGTCTTCCAACATTAACTGAGCCTCTACTCTGTTGCACACTGGACAACGCTTCCATACTTCAGAGAATATGACAAGGTTCATATTGATCGTTTTTGAAGCACAAAGCAAGAGACCTGACCTCTTCCAGGATTATGGAAGGCAGGGGGGGTGAGGTTTAAGCTGAGACTTATTAGCCTAAGAGGAAGAGAGTGTTCTAGGATAAAGAAGCATGTGGCATGTGGGTGAGGCAGTTGGAGAGATTCATGGGCTCAGTTTATGGGATGCTGAAGCAGAATTTGGCCACAGTCAGACTCTCATCTACAAAATACTTTATCACTGTGGCTGCAGAGTGGAAAATCAATTGGAACTAAGATACTTATCATCTATAAGATTAATGTCACAAGTCTGTTGCAAGGGCCCTGAAGATCAGCCCCTGCCTGCTAGCCTGCCCTCTGAGTCTCCGACCAACATAAACTTCACCAATACTAAACCACTTGTGGTTTCCGGAAGGTGCCATGATCATTTGAATGTCCATATCTCTGCACATGCAATTTCCTCTTCTCAGTTGGCCTTCTCTATATTTAGGTGCCCAAGTCAGTATTAGGGCTTTTTCAAAAATTCCCATTATACATCTTATCTTATAACATCATTATCTTTTGTTCACTGCTCCCCCCCGCAATGGTCTATAGAAGCTCCAGGACAGACTCGATTATGCCTTTTCACATTTGTATTCTCAGCGCCCAGCACAGGGCAGGAAGTGAATAAATGAATGCATGAATGAAGAAATAATGGAGGCTGAGTAGAATTCAAAATGGGGCTGCTTTTCGGTGCAGTGGTGATATTTGAAACTAAGGAAGCAGGTGAGGTCTTAGAAAAAAAAGTAGGTGTCTAACAGAGAAGGGAAAAATTATGTACTTCTTTTTCAAATACAGCCTCAATAAAACAGACTCTGAGTATGTCTATATAAAAATATATGCAGATGGGCCAGATTTGGAAGGGAACATTTAAAAGTAAAAATGATTGTGTTGAAATGGTGCACTGGTGGGTGACTAAGTAGAAGTCACATCCTGGAATGAAAACCTGTTGTAACTAATTACAGAGTGGCCACATCAGACACGGCATAATGCAAATTAATCACCAAAAATTCTCTTTTGCCTTGGGATTTGTAGTTAATTTTAGTCACCAGGAAGGGTTTCTGGCTTTGTATTCTGTGGTTATGGTGCTGCCACCTGCAGGTAACAATCTGGCACTGCCTGGGGATTTACTGAACCTTGGAGGCCCATATATCCCTGGCCTGACAGTTGACCCCTTTCCTTGGGAGCTGGTCCAAGATCATGTCAGGTATATCCTCCAAGATGCACACATTTACTGGCTTCTCTTAACTTTTTTTTTTTTTTTTTGTACCAGGGATCGAACTCGGGTCCTTGTGGTTGCAAGGCAGGCGGCGGAACCACTGAGCTAAATCCCTGGCGTACTGGCTTCTCTTAAGTGGGAAAGAACCAGACAAACAATGACAACTTCAATTTGGCATTTGAAATTCTATTCCCAGTTGCCCAAGTGATCTTGGAGGCTCAGCTAGAGCATCCTTCACTTAAACTATGAGCCAGGGATCCACAGAACTTCCAGGCCTTGACGGCTGCCTGTGATGCAGAGCCATCATGAGACACCAAGTGTTGTGACACCACCTCATCAACACCCAGCTCTCACCTGACCTGGTGCATACTCCCATCCCCCTGGGGGCTGCGCCAGCCTGCTTGTGGATCACCTCCTCCCGTTATTCATTACATTAAAGCCAGGGTGGATGGACTTTCTCAAACACAAACCCAACTAAGAGGTCACAGATATGGTCCAGAGTCTTCAGCATGTTGCATGTGACTCTCCATGGCTGGCCCCTGATGACAACTCCAGCTTCAGTTCTTATCCATCTCCATTTGAATTCTGTGTCCCTACTCTTTGGAACTATTTACAGTTTCTTGGAAAACTCTATAATTCTCTTACCTTCCAGTTTTTGTACATGCTGCTCCACACTTTGTTCTGTTGGGCTTGAATGTTTCTTCTCCCTGCCTTCCCATCTTCACTTGACTCTTATCTGTCCATCAATACTCAACTGCAGTGCTGCCTCACCCAGGAAGCTCTCAGGGTGATCTGGGCTCCAGTGTGTTCTCATGGCTCCCACTGCATACTCCATCATCATTCTCTTCATATAATATACATTAGTGTTATGGGCTGAGTTGTCTCCTGCTCAAAACTTAAATATGGATACCCTTGCCTTCCATACAGTAGGATATGGTTATATTCAGAGATAGGGCCTTTATATTCGGAGATAGGGTGATTAAATTAATGTCTGTAATCCCTGAACTCTGGGAGGCTGAAGAAGGAGTGTTGCAAGTTCAAGCCTAGCCTGGGCAACTTAGCAACTTAATAAGAACTTGTCTCAAAATAAAAAATAAAATAAAAGGGCTGGGATGTAGTTCAATGTGACAGCCCTACATTCGATGCCTTGCACCAAAAGGAAAGTGCTTACATTAAAAGATTTTTTTTTTGGTGCCTGGGATTGAACTCGGGACCTTGTGCTTATAAGGCAGGTGGCGGAACCACTGAGCTAAATCCCCAGCCTATTAAAAAAGATTATTAATTCCATCTGACTGAGAGTTTCTTAAAAGAAGAGTCATCAGAAGAGACCATATAAGGACACCAAGAAGTCAGCCACCTGTAAGCTAAGGAGATAGGTCTAGGGAGAAACCAAATTTGTCCTCACCTTCAGCCTCCAGAACTGTGAGAAAACACATTTCTGTTATTTAAGCCTTCCAGATTGTATATTTGGTTAGGGCAACCCTAGCAAACTAACATTTGCTCACTTGTTCTCTGTTTTAAACTGAGTCTCTCAAGGGCAGGGAACCTGTCTTATTTCTTGGCTCCCTATGTATAACTGAGTGCCCGGCAAGGGTACATCCCAGTAATAACCAAATGACTGGCTGGCTGAAGGCATGGCAGGAAGATAGAAGAAACACTAACTAAAGGTAAATAAACCAGGCGCGGTAGCACTCTGGGAAGCTGAGGCAAGAAGATCAAAAGTTGAACCCCAGCTTGGATCCACAATTTAGGAACTCAGTAAGACCTGTATCGAAATAAAAATAAAAAAGGGCTCAGGCTATAGCTCAGTGCAAAGGTCCTGGGTTCAATACCCAGTCCTATAAAAATAAAAATAAATAAAAAATAAAGGTAAATATGAAAGTTAGTAGCGGGGGAGTAGGTGAAGAGAAGAGTGGAAGAGAGGGCAGAAGGAAAGGGGAAGGAGAAAGGAGAAACAAAGAGGTATTATGGTTCTCCTGCCAGGAGTCTTTACTTTCCTTAGTCACCACAAAAAGACCTTAATGCCAAAGTCTCCTATCTTTTCCTAAAATACTGACCTGTGTCCATTTGTCTTTTTAAAAAAACTTATAAACAGAAATTTATTTTTCACAGTTGTATCAGCTGGGAATTCCAAGATGAAGATTCAGTGCTTAGTGAGAGCCCAGTCTTTGCTTCCAAATGGCACCTTGAAGCCTGCATCCCCGAGAGGAATAAATGTTGAAGAGGGCCTAGGGACTTACCCGCAGCCCTTGTATAAGGCACTGATTCTATCTGTGAAGGCAAAGCTCTTAACCAATCACCCCTTACAATGCCCACCTGTTATTGCTGTTGCATTAAGAATTAAGTTTCAACGTTAATAGAGTCAAAGCATAACAAAAAACCTAAATAAACTAGATTCTAGAAAATGGAGTTTATAATTCTTGTGCACTGACATAATAAAATCCAGAAGGACCATCTCCTACTCTGCATTTTACAATCTTACCACAATTCTCTCCTCTTCATCCATATCTAGTATCCAAACAAATGTATGTCAACTTTTTAACAGAATGGAAAGTACAGTAAGATTCTCCTGGCCACAAAATTCATTTTTCTCATAAAAAAGAAAAGTGACCCTGGCATAGTGGCTCACACCTGTAATCCCAGTACTCTGGGAGTTGGAGGCAGGAGGATTGGAAGTTTGAGCCCAGCCTGGGCAATTTGGCAACTTAGTGAGACCCTGTCTCAAAAATTTAAAAAAGGAGCTGGGGATATAGCTCAATGTGAAAGTCCTGGGTTCAATCCCATGTACAGGAAGAAAAAAAAAAGGTGGCCATATGTACCTTCCAGGTGAGGCTTGTAGAAATACCAAAACAATTACTAACATGTCATTTCTTCTTCTGCTGCTTCACCTTCTTCTTCTTCCTCTTCTTCTTCTTCTTCTTCTTCTTCTTCTTCTTCTTCTTCTTCTTCTTCTTCTTCTTCTTCTTCTTCTTCTTCTTCCTCTTCTTCTTCTTCTTCTTCCTCTTCTTCTTCGTCTCCCTCCCCCCTCCTCCTTCTTCTTCTTCGTGGTACCAGGGATCGAACTCAGGACCTTGAGCTTGCAAGGCAGGCGCAGTGCCACTGAGCTAAATCCTTGGCCCTAACATGTCATTTTTAGTATATGTGCTGCCGAAGCAAGCACAACATGTCATTTTTTAATGGCCATTGACTCAAAGAATACTTTAAAAATTACATAAAATTAAATCTATTTATTTCACATAAATACACTTCACCTTACTCATGGATCCAACAAACCTCAAAATGTAGATTAAAAAGTTTTTAGGGCTGGCAATGTACCTCAGTAATAGAGCAGTTGCCTAGAATGTGTAAGGTCCTAAATTCAATCCAACAACAAGCAAGCAAGCAAACAAACAGAAAAACCCAAGGAGGGTCGGGGATTTAGCTAAGTGGTTCTGCCACCTGCCTCACAAGTGGAAGGACCCGAGATCGATCCCCGGTACCAAAGAAAAAGAAAAACCCAAGCAAACAAACAAAAGATTTAATGGAAAAATATTACCTTATTAAACTTTACAGTACAGAATTATCTCACCTCTATGTCTTTGAGAAAATATTAAGTAGAAATACATAATCTATAGATAAACTTTAAGAATGAGTCACTAATAAAAACAATATAACTTTTATAATGTTTGTTTCCTATTGTGAATTTTCTGAAGCATTATACATGAATTAATTTGCATCAGAATTTCCATACGACCTATATTTATATGACTTCTCTTCATTGGAAGTTTTACATGTCTTTGAAATTATTACTGTTAGTATGTTTTCCAATACTGAGAATTGAATCCAGAGGCTCACATACACTCAGCAAGTGCTCTCCCACTGAGAGCTACATCCCCAGTCTTCTCTGAAATTAAAATGTTGTGTTTTTCACATTTAAATGGTGTCTATTCAGTGCACAGCCTTACATTTTTATGTCTGTGGATAGCTTACACAGCCTCACATGTGTAACTAATGTCTTCATCCATTGAATTTGAATAAAGTAAAACATCAGAAAGATTTACTACATTGTTTACATTCATAGAGTTTCTCTTCAGTGTTTTTCCTCCTATATTTGAAATAAGAATGCTTTTTTAAAACATTTCCTACATTTATAAAGTTCATCTCCAGTGTGTATGACCACTTGAACACTTTCAGAAGAAATGAAGGTACTGGGATATTCCTTACATTCACTAGGTTTCTCTCAAGCGTGATCTGCAAATCTAGAGGAAAATTAAAGGTTTTCATTTATTTTTACATTCATAGGGTTTTTCTACAGTAAAAGTCATTTCGTGCCTTTGAAAGAACCTGGACGAGTAAAGTTTTTCTCATATTCTTTACATTTGTAGGGTTTCTCCCCAGCATACATTCTCAGGTGTACATGTAGTCTTGATTTTTTTTTTTTTTTGGTACCGGGGATCGAACTCAGGCCCTTGAGCTTTCAGGGAGGTGATGGAACCACTGAGCTAAATCTCCGGCCCCTACATGTAGTATTGAGATCCCTGATGGCTTTCCCACACTGCTCGCATTCATAGGGTTTCTCTTCAGGGTGTTCTTTCATATATTTGAAATAAACTGGGAGAAATGAATGCTTTCCCACTTTCTTTACATTTATAAGATGCATCTCCATTGTGTTGGGTTTTTTTTTTTTTTTGGTACTGGGGATCGAACTCGGGTCTTTGTACTTGCGCAGCAGGCGGTGAAACCACTGAGCTAAATCCCCAGCCCCTCCATTGTGTTTTATCAGGTGTATTTGAAAGCATTATATAGAAATGAAGACTTTCTCAAATTCTGTACATTCAAAAGATTTCTCACCTATGTGCATTCTTTCATGTCTTCATAGGGAACTGGGCCAACAAAAGGCTTGACCTCTTTTTTTTTTTCATTTACCTTCCATGAATTTGAAATGCAAAGATGAATGAGAACTTTAGTACATGTTTACATTCTTAGTGTCCCTCTCCAGTGTGAGGGTTTTTCTTGTATTTGAAAGTATAGTACTGGTGATACGTGAAGGTTATTCCACATTGTTTACATTCATGGCATTTCTCACAAGGATGAATCATGACTTAGAAGACTAGAGAAAATTGAAGGCTTTCCTGTGTGTGTTACATTTGTGGATTTTTTTCTTCAGTGAATCTTTTCATGCATTTGAAAGGAACTGGGATGACTGAAGGTTTCCCACATTCCTTCCATTTGTGGGGCCTCTCTCCAGTGTGGGTTCTCGGGTGTACTTGACACATTGAGTGATAGTTGAAGGCTTTCCCACATTGCTTATATTCATAGAATTTCTCTCCAGTGTGAGTCCTTTCATGACCTCAAAAGGTATTAGAATGCACAAAGGCTTTACCAGACTGTTTACATTCAAAAGGCCTCTCGCTAGTATGCATTTCTTCATGGCTTCTTAACATACTTGGAAAAATGAATGCTTTGCCACATTCTTTACATTTATAAAACATATCTCCATTGTGCATTATCATG
Source organism: Heterocephalus glaber (assembly GCF_053883595.1). NCBI lineage: Eukaryota > Metazoa > Chordata > Mammalia > Rodentia > Bathyergidae > Heterocephalus > Heterocephalus glaber. Next base: position 6,560,062 of record NW_028258173.1, on the reverse strand, counting down.
CGTCGTTTATTTATTTATTTTTGGTACTGGGGATCGAACTCGGGACCTTGTGCTTTCGAGGCAGGCGGCGGAAGCACTGAGCTAAATCCCCAGCCCTATCATGTGTCTTTGAAGTATTGTACAGAAATGAAGCCTTTTCCACATTCTTTATATAATAAGGTTTTTCTCCAGAATGAGTTCTTTCATGTGGTCATAGGGAATTGGGCTAATGGAAAGCTTTAACCACAATTTTCAGAGCCATAGCTCTTTTCTCCAGTGTATTTGAAATAATTTATAGGATATGTAGGTTTTTCCACATTGTTTATATTTATAGTGTTTCTTGCCAGGCTTTCATGTCTTTGAGAGGCTGAGAGTCAACTGGAGGCATTCCCACGATCCTTTTTATTTATTATTTATCTATTTATGTTTTTTGAGACAAGGTCTTGCTTTCTTGAACTCACAGCGATCCTCCTGCCTCAGCCTCCCCAGTGCTGGGATTACAAGGGTGCAGCACCATACTAGGCTTGATCCATACATTTATATGGTTTCTCATAGTCATGTGATTTGTGCCTAGTGTGAGATCTGATGTACCTCATAAGGGTTGAAAGAGCATGAAGACTTCCACACACATACAACATCCACATGGTTTTCTTCTAGCAGTTTTCTTGTCCAGACCAAGATTTGGAATCTGGCTAAATGTTTCCTTACTTGGACTACTTTCTTCGCTCCCACAGTCTTGACCATGTACATAAATGCTCTGGTTTTTGTGCTGATCTTTAGTGTTTTGATCTTCCCATTTGTTTTTCTTAGAGAGGCCAGGTTCTGGAAGATGTCCAGCATCACATCTCTGCAGAGTGTCTTCTAGATGAGGTCCAGCAAAACCTTCTCCTCCAGGGTGAGGCCCACAGACGGATCCTCAAGGGGCTTTTCCCAGCTTCCTCCCAGGGACTCCTCCTCCAGCCCTCTCAGTCCCAGGGCCGCCTGAGGCCCTCTAGCGGCAACATGAGCAGAGATGAAGAGCAGGTGAAATGAGCGTTGCCCTCTCCTCCATTTGTCTCATACGATGACAGTTACAACATCATTTATACTTTTGTAATTTCTTATCTATCTCCCTGCCATCCCTCTTTCCTCTCTCCTTTTCTGTTTACCCATTTCCAAAGTCAGTTTTATCATTTATTCATTTATTTTGTTCTTCATTTATTCAACTAATTTTTTTATTTTATGAAAAAATAAAATAAAATTTCATAATAGAATAATGAGAGTTACCTTGTGTATTATGATCTTCAAAGTATTTACTCAAAGCACTATTCAACTGAATTTTATTAAGGACCAACACGATTGGCCAGGTTTGAACCCAGGAATAAAGTGCACGGTATTGGTGTTCAGTAAAAATCAGTTGAATAAATCTGCTGCGGTGGCACATGGTTGTAATCCCAGAACTCCAGGAGGCTGAGACAGGAGGATCTCATGTTTGAGCCCAGTCTTGACAACTTAACGACTTCTTGAGACTGTTTCTTTAAATAAAATTTTTAAAAAGGGATGGAGATGTAGCTCATTGTGAAGGCCATGGGTTCAATCCCCAGGATCAATAAATAATTTTTATTTTATTTTATTTTTTGTACCAAGAATCAAACTCGGGACCTTGCACTTGCCAGGCAAGCACGGGAGCCACTGAGCTACATCCCCGGCTAAATAAATAATTTTTTTAAAATAGTTGAATGGGGCTGGGGATTTAGCTCAGTGGTTTCGCTACCTGCTGTGCAAGTGCAAGGACCTGAGTTTGATCCCCGGTACCAAAAAAAAAAAATAGTTGAATAATTTTTAATTCCAAACCTTGAACATTATTGTGTATCTATGGAAGGTGGTGAATATTTTGTATCCGTGAATGAAAGATACAAAAAAGATGATAGATACCAAAAAAGATGTGTCTATCATGAAAGATACAAATCTCTAGCAGAAAAATTTCATATCTGCAATGAATGATCGACAGATAACAAAGGTGGGGGGTTTTTTGGTACCAGGGATCGAACTCAGAGCCTTGCGCTTTCGAGGCAGGCGGTGGCACTACTGAGCTAAATCCCTGGCCTAACAAAGGTTATTTTTAACCAGTGCCCCCAAGAATTTTATAAACTAACAGTGATGCTAAAACCTGATCCCCAAGTAGTGTGTTACAGCATGATAAGGCTGTAGGAGCCCTGTGACTTGGTGTTAAGTGAGTCCAGGGTTCAGATAACTTGAGGAAGTGGTAACTGAGTTCTCTTGAAGAATAGCTAGCATCCCTGTGGGTTGAGCCACATTGAAGCCCCTTTAGACCAAATAGCAAGCTTTTTTTTTTGTGGTACCGGGGATTGAACTCAGGACCTTGTGCTTGCAAGGCAGGAGCCGTACCACTGAGCTAAATCCCTGGCCTTAAATAGCAAGCTTTTAAGATGGAGAAAAACATCAACAATTCTCAAACACAGCAGATTTCAGATTTTCAAATACAAGAGAATCGCTTGAGACCTGTTTAAAGTACAAGTTCCAGGATTCCAGAGATATTCAATTCATGAGGTCTGAGAAGGATCCGGAATTATGAATTTAATAAGCAGCTTCAGGTAATTCTCAGGCTGATCATCTTGTTTCAACCTCTCAAAGTGCTGGGATGATGGGCATGCACCACTGGATCCAGCTGCTTTTTAAAAATTTTTTACAGGGCTGGGGATTTAGCTCAGTGGTTCTGCCACCTGCCTCGCAAGCGCAAGGATCTGAGTTTGATCCCTGGTACCAAAAAAAAAAACTTTTACAAACTGGATTATAATTAGACAAGCATTACATGAACCCACCCTCCCATGGAGATTGGAAATATATTTGAGGATAGCCAAACTGAGTGTGGTGACAGATGACTGTAATCCCATGAATCTGGGAGGCTGAGGCAGGAACATTACACGTGCAAGCCCAGCCTAGGCAACTCAGCAAGACTGTGTCTTAAAAAATAATAATAAATAAAAATTTTTAAAAAATATATACATATTTATAATAAAAAGGTCTGGGGATATAACTCAGTGTGAAGACCTTGGGCTCAGTACTGGGGAAAAAAGTGTGTATTGAGCACTAATTTGGGGCCAAGAAAAGCTGAAGGACTTGATTGATTGATTGATTGATATTGATTTTGTGCAACAGGATCTTGCTATGTAGTTCAGCCTGGCCTTGAACTTACTGTGCAGTCTAGGGTGGCCTCAAAACTCACAGCAATCCTCCAGCTTCAGCCTCCCAAGTGCTGGGATTACAGGTAGGTGCCACCACGTCCAGCCCAAAGGACTTCTGACACATTATTTCATTTCCTGCCCACAGCAACCATAGATGCTAGATAAGACTTATCCCCATTTTATGGGTGGGAAATTGTTTCCAGAAGGAAGAGACAATTGACTCTGTCCAGTGTTACTACGAAGGACTCAGAATCAGAATCGACAACTGAACTTGATGAGATGGAGACTATTGGTGACCTTGACAAGGACAGTCTAGTTCTAGCCTGGTAGGGGTGAAAGTCTGACAGTTGGAGTCATAGAAAGCTTGAGAGAGGGGCCGGGGATTTAGCTCAGTGGTTTCGCTGCCTGCTGCGCAAGCGAAGGACCCGAGTTCGATCCCCAGTACCCCCAAAAAAAACAAAAACAAGAAAGAGGCAGTAAGAGGTGAGGAAGTGCAAACACAAAGGATGAGCAAGTCTTTAAGAGCTTTGCTAAAAACCAGAGCAGAGCAAAGCAGGTGTGGTGAACACACCTATAATCCCAGCATTCAGGAGGCTGAGGCAGGAAGATCCTCCTAAATTTGAAATCAGCCTAAACTACATAGTAATTTCAAGGCCAGTCTGAACTACAAGGTGAGACCCTGTCTCACAAAAAATAAAAACAAAACAAAAAAGAAAGAAAGAAGGAAGCGGGCTTGCTCTCTCAGATTTGGAGGGCTGAGGAAGGAATTATTTTTTTTCTTTTGGTACTGGGTATTGAACCCAGTACCTTTGCACTGCACTATATCCCCAGCCTTTTATCATTTTATTTTTTAATTTTGAGACAGGTTTTTGCTGAGTTGCCTAGGCTGGGCTTGAACTTTCCATCCTCCTGCCTTAGCCTCCCAGAGTTCTGGAATTACAGGTGTGAGCCACCATTCCTGGCTTGAGGAAGGGATTTAAAATATGGATTCAATTACAGCATTTTTTTTGGTACTGGAGATCAAACTCAGGTTCTTGCACTTGCGCAGCAGGTGGCGAAACAACTGAGCTAAATCCCCAGCCTACAGCATGTTTTATATGCTGAAAGACATTATCTAGAAGAGAGAGGAAATTTTGATTATGGAAGAGAAAAGAGAAAATTGAAGATAAACGTCCTTGAACTTCACCAATTTCATGGACAAGAAATCATACGTGAGAACAGATATAGGTCGGTGGGTGGCCATGGTGGTAGGAAAGCATCTCTCTACTCTGGTGGCTGCCATTCTCTCAATTTAATGAGAGAAAGCAACATGGGGTGGGGCAGGGAGCAGAGGACCCATGCTGGAGGTCTGAGGAGTTCTTTTGGACCGTGGGGGATCCGTACATTGAGGAAACATTCCAGGCAGTGTCAAAGTTCCACTCTAACTTGTATTTGTAAGCTCAAAAGAGGCCACTCAGCCTTAATCAAGTGTGGTTTTTTTTGGACCTCATTGTGCATTTTTTCTTTTATTGGATTTGCAGTGCTGGTGATTGAACTCAGGACCTTGTGCATGCTAGGCATGTCCTACAGGCTGGCCTTGAGCTTTCTGTGTAGCTCAGGCTGACCTTGAACCTCTTCCTGTCTCAGCCTCTTGAATCCTGGGTTGTCACGTGTGCACCTCCATACCTGGACCTAGCTGTGTTTATAACCAGTCAAATTCGGCTGCCTAGTGGGAGATGCAGAGCAGGTATAGAGTCTGATTTGGCCAGGCTGGGGTTTTGCTAGGCCAATGCTTGCTGTCCACAGAGGGCTGGCCAGGGTGTCAAGCATGCATATAGACACAGTGCTCAGGCCTGCAATCCAAGCCAGGTCACAAAAAGAAAGAAGAAAAGAAAGATCAGGGAGGAATGAGGAGTTAGTGTTTAATGACCACAGAGTTTTAGTTTGAGATAATAAAGAAATTCTGGAAGCCAGGTGTGTTGGTGCATATCTGTAATCCTAGCATTCGGGAAAGCTGAGCCAGGAAGATTGCAGGTTTGAACTCACCTTGGGTGACTTAATGAAACCCTATACCAGAAATTTTGAAAAATTATTTAAAAGATTTGGGGATGTAGGGGCCAGGGATTTAGCTCAGTGGTTCGGCTGCCTGCCCCGCAAGCCCGAGGACCTGAGTTTGATCCCTGGTGCCAAAAAAAAAAAAGATTGGGGATGTAGGTCAGTGCAAAGGCCCTGGGTTTAAAACCTAGTACTGGGGAAAAAATTTCTGAAGATGTGCCAGGTACACAGGCCTGTAGTCCCAGCTACTCAGGAGGCTGAGTCAGGAAGATTGCTTGAATTTAGGAATTTAAAACCAGCCTGGGAAACTTGGTAAGACCCCCTTTCTTTAAAAACAAAAAGTTCTGCTGGATATGGTGGTGCATGCCTATAATTCCCGGAACTCAGGAGGCTGAGGCAGGAGAATTGCCACCAGTTCTAGGCCAGCATGGGCAACATAGTGAGACCCTGACTCAAAAAATAATTTTTTTAAATTAAATATATAAAGAAATAAAAACAAAGAGTCACAGCTATGGAGGCCAGAATGGGAATGTCTAGTTGCTAATGGACTGGAAACTAGAGGTGAGTGAGATGGAGAAATAAAAGGGAGATCCCAGGTTCTGAGATGGGACTGGAGGAGTGTCCCAAAAGACGAAGTAAAATAAGAACAGGATTTAATGTATGAGAGATCGTTCCAGAATTAGCCTTTCTTCCTGACTGAGTAATCTTTGACATGTCCTGTTACTTGTTACTATCCCTGCCTGGATAGAAATGTATCCCTAAGCAGAGGTATCATGAAAAGGGAATGAAGATAATGCATATTAAAAGTGCTGCTGGGCCAGGGATGTAGCTCAGTGGCGCCTCACCTGCCTGGCAAGTGCAGGGTCCTGAGTTCAATCTCCAGTACTGAAAAATAAATAAATAAATGTGTGCTGCAAAACATTTCTTAATTTAACCTTTCAGACACTCACATCTCAATGTTCCCTTTCTTGGTCTTAATAGTCCCATGTGTGGGCCAGGGATTTAGCTCAGTGGTTCTGTTGCCTGCCCTGCAAGCACAAGGACCTAAATTCAATCCCTGGTACCAAAAAAAAAAAAAAAAAAAAAAAATCCCATGTGGATCCAGTCCCATAGTTATGTTTTTTTGGTTTTTTGGTTTTTTTTGTAGTACCGGGGATTGAACTGAGGACCGCAGGACCTTGTACTTGTGAAGCAGGTGAGGCACCACTAAGCTAAATCCCCAGCCTGGTCCCATAATTACGAAAACTCTCAGGCTACATCTTTTAGCTGTTGTCTTTTAAGCTTTCCTGTAATAATTCCCAATCATCCAAAGATCTCAAAGAAAACGTTTTGTAGATTATCACCATTATTTCTTTTTCTTTTCTTTCTTTTTTTCTTTGGGGGGAGGTACTAGGGATTTCATGTAAGCCCAGGGACTCGTGTATACCAAACAAGTGTTCTACTCATTATTTCTACTCTGAAATATTAAAGCCCCTCTGAAGAGGAATTCCACTGCCAACTACAAGCCAAGCATGTTGTATTTCCGGTAGACAAGTGGCCCAGGCAGAACTTAGGACAACAACTATCAAGGACAATCAAAAGGTATTCAGTGTGGGCCAGGAATTTAGCTCAGTGGTTCTGCTGCCTGCCTCACAAGCACAAGGACCTGAGTTTGATCCCCAGTGCCCACCCCCAAAAAAGATTCAGTGGTTTTGTGTGTTTTTTGATTTGTTTTAGATGGATTCTCACTCTGTTGGCCTGGGACCTACTCAATGGATGGCCCAGGCCCAGGCTAGATTCGAACTCATAATCCTCCTGCCTCAGCCTCCCAAGTGATAGGATTACAGGCATGTACCACCATGCCTGGCTCTGGTTTCATGTTTTCTTTCTGGTTTTTTTTTTTTGGTACCAGGGATCAAACTCGGGACCTTGTGCTTGTGAGGCAGGCAGCGGAACCACTGAGCTAAATCCCTGGCTCTGGTTTCATGTTTTCTATGAAATACATCTATAGATAACAGTGGTTTGGACACATCCAAACATATTCAGTGGTTTTGTGTTTTATGTGAATGCATAGTTCACGGTTTTAATTAGCAAGTGGAATAACTTCAAGTTGCCCATCTTGTCAACCCTTCTTGTCATCATCAACCGCAGGGTAATTAGTGAGAGAAAGAATCAAGAGGCTTCTGTTGGGAGCAGGAGTCCAACATTTCTGGGGTGATTCTTCCATTGGCTGGAAAATTGGGCAAGTCCCTCTGGTTGCCATTAGATGTCACTCTAGACAGGCAGGCGCTACTTTGGAGTTGTGGCGCTAACTAACCGGAAAGGAATGCTGCCGTTTGGCTCCAAAAATGGACTTGACCTTGCTGCTGGGACTTGCCTCGCCAAGAGTGCCAGGAGACTGCATGCCAGGTCCCAGTGATGGAGCGTGGAGGAAATATCCTATTGCACTGTATGCAATGGAAACCCTCCTTCCCTGGAACCAAAACAGAAAGAACCATGAACAGCCCTCCCTTCTCCTCCTCCCTCACCCTGAGATCTTTGTTAGCCACAAGTTTCAGTTCTTTGTGATTACAAGAGAGCAGAACTAATATCTTCCCATTCATTTAATAAACTCCAGAGCTGCATTTGCTACGTCTTCTCGTGTGAATGAAACACAACTTCCTTTTCTGCTGCCCTATTCTCTTTTTGGTTTTATGGCCCAAGGACAGGAAGTTGGAGAACTTACTCTCTTTGGTTCGCAAACATTTTCAGGTGTAGATAATTCAGTGATAAGGTCTAGTGTCTTTCCACTTGGCAAGAGTTTTCAATGTCTACGTGTTTTGTTTTTGTTTTTGTTTTTTGGTACCGGGGATCGAACTCAGGTCTTTGCGCTTGCGCAGCAGGCGGCGAAACCACTGAGCTAAATCCCCAGCCCTATGTCTACGTGTTTTAACTTAGGAGCCCAATGAACTAATGCACATAATATATTTCACTCAAAGTCTAGCCCACAATACACTCTTTTTTTAAAATTAATTTTATTGGTACACTTTAGGTATACAATTCGTTTACATTTATCATTGGGTGCTTGTACCTGTACATGATATATCTTGGTTCTTATTTTTTTCCCCATTACCTGTGCGCCCTTCACCCCCTCCACCCTTCCCTATTTACATAGATTTCATTTCCTTTTTTCTTTCTTTTCTCATAGTTTTTCCTTTCCCTCTTTTCCTCCCCCCCTTCACCACAATACACTCTTTAAGTGCTAGCTGGACCTGTGCGTGGTGGTGCATGCCTCTAGTCCCAGCATTCAGGAGGCTGAGGCAGGAGAATCTCTGAGAGTGTAAGGTCAGCCTGGGGTGTACAGTGAGTTCAAAGCTAGCCTGAACTGCACAGCGAGATCCTGTCTCAAAAAAAATTTTTTTAAGAAAGAAAGAAGAAATGCTAGCTGATAAATGTTTAGGAAATGGGAAGGGGACTAAGAGATGTGGGGGAGGGGTGTAAAAAAGAATTAAGATGTGCCACATACATGTAACAACTGCCCACAATGTATTCATTATACACCACCAACATGTACTAATAAGAAAAAAATGCTACCTGCTATCATCGTTACCACTATTTTTGCAGTACTATGGATTGAACCTAGGACCTTCCCACTGAGGGGGTACATCCCCAGTCCTTTTTTTTTTTACTTTGAGTCAGAGTCATGCTAAGTCACTAAGTTGCCCAGGCTGGGGTTGAACTTGTGATCCTCCTGCTTTAGCCTCTCAGAATGCTGAGATTATAGCCCTGTACCTCTAGGCCTGACATCATTATTATGTTATTATTCATGACACTATTATTATTATATTATTATTTATGACACTAAGATAACTGTCAGTCAGGATCTAGAGGAACAAGACTAATTGCAAAGATACAAGGCCACCTCAAGATCCTGCCCAAGGTGGCTGGGTAACCTAGACCACGTTGTCCATGGGACCAATCTCTGCCTGAGCAATGTGACCACAGGAGGACAGGCAGCTTGCCATAATGAAAACCAATTGTTACTCAGCCATAAAGAACGAGAAACTAGAGACATTTATAGCTAAATGGATGCATATTGAGGACATACTCTGAAGTGAAATAAAAAGGACACACGTGTAAATATCAAACAGTTTCTCTGGTGTGAGAAACTAAAAGTGTAAATAATGATTAAAATGGATAGTCGATAATGTGAAATAGGAAGTAAAGATCCAGAGAGGTAGGGAAAGTGGGAGGGGTCGGGGAAAGGAAAGAAGGGAAAAATTATGAGAAATGGAGAAAATGGAAACAAAGTCTTTGTAAATAGGGAAGGGTGGCAGGGGAGAAGGGAGGGCAGGGGAAGGGGAAAAAATAAGAATCAAGATACATCATGTAAAGGCACAAGTTCCCAATGATAAATGTAAATGTATTGTATACCTAAAATGTACCAAAAAAAGAATCTAAGGGGAAAAAAAAAGAAAACCAATTGTTTTGATGGTAAGAGATGCCATTTACTGGCTGTATTTTATATGACAATATAGCTAGAAGTTTTAATTGGTAATTGGAATGTTAACTCCATGATGCCTGCCTTTGACCCTTCTTATTATCAGCCATACAATTAGGAAGAGGACTAACTGGCTCTGAATACTGACTGTGTTTGGGGCCCTGTGCTAGACACATGGGATATTTTAGCTTCTCTAACTTCACGAAGGTTCCCAGTCCTCATCTGTAATGATAGGAGGGTGTTGTGAGAAATAGTTGGTAATACTCATTTTCTTGTCTTTTGTAGTCTTGTTTCATTTCAAAACAGGATAGGACTGCTTGTAAATCAATTCCAAGGCTTTCTGCTTTTCCAGTCCTTTCTCCGTTTTTGTCTAGCTGAGTGTTTCTGAGACTTCACTCAGTCACAAAGCCCTTGGAAATTCACAAATGCCTCCTCTGTTCCGCTCGGAGTTGCAAAGAAATAAAGGAATTTGGTCCCAAGTTTTGCTGGCAGCCTTTCTGGGGCTAGGCCTCCAGCAGGTCTCAAATTTTTTGGCACTGCTTAAGAAATGAACTCTCCATCGTATCCCAAATTAACATGAGCATTTGATCTTTAGGAAAATTAAATCTCCATAAGCATCATGAGCTAATATCAATATAAATACCAGAACTGCCTAGCAACCAGAAAGAATGTTATTACTCACTCACTCTGATATTTAAGTACTATACGTCAGACGGGGGGGAAATTTTCACTTTATATAGCTGTGCTTCTATATGAAAGAGCCAAGGATGAATCAGGCAAGCAGCTCCCAAGGCAAGTAGGATGCAGAGGATGTGAAAATACAGTAAAAGATGCAATAGGGATGCCAGGTGTGGTGGCACATGCCTGTAATCCCAGCATTTTGAGAGGCTGCAGAAGGAGGATGGCAAGTTTGAGCCCAGCCTGGACAATTTAGTGAGATCCTGTCTCAAAATAAAAATTTGAAAATGGTTCAGGGTGTAGCTCAGTGCAAAGGTCCAGTATCATGTGCACGTATGCACTTGCACCCGAGTGAAAACACACACACACACACACACACACACACGCACACACACACAAATGCGATAAGGGGCTGGAGGTGTGGCTTGTGGTAGAGCATTTGCCTGGCATCCACGAGGCCCTTAGTTCCAGTCCCAGTATACAAAACAAAACAAAAACAAAACAAAAAATTGAAAGCTATGTTAGAGTCCTTTTTTTGTTTTATGTTTTTTCTTTTCTTTTCTTTTTTTTTTGAGACAAGATTTTGCTGTGTTGTTCAGACTGGCCTTGAACTCACTGTATAGCCCAGGCTGGCCTTGAACTTGCGGCAATCATTCTGCCTCAGCCTCCTGAGTGCTGGGATCACAGGTGTGCACCACCACACCTGCCTTGTTAGAGTTCTTTTTTTTTTTTTGGTACTGGGGCTCAAACTCAGGACCTCACACTTGAGAGGCAGGTGGCGGCACCACTGAGTTAAATTCCCAGCCCAGAGTACTTGATATTATGCACAGAGTAAGTTCTTCACCAACTCCTGGACTGATTTAAAGGCCATGAAAAGAGAGGCCTGAACCACAGGAGTGACTGAGGAGTTAGAAATTGAATGCAAGTGAAAGAGAAAGAGGTTGGGTGGGTTTTCATTTCCTATTAAAGGGACAAAAGCTTCCTGAACATCTTCAAATATAAAGAGTGGTAGAAGGTGACCACTACTTTGTTCCTTACTTATTGGAAAGTAGACAAATCCTAGTTTAGTGAATTCGGACTAGATCCAAGTGAGGTTGGTTGGTTTGTTTGTTTAAAGGCGGGGTCTCACTATGTAGTTCAGGCTGGCCTTGAACTCATTATGTAGCCCAGGATGGCTTCAGACTCACAGTGATACTCCTGCCTCAGCCTCCCAAGTGCTGGGATTACAAGTGTATGCCACTACTCCCAGCCTGGTTTATTTTATCCTATTTTGACATGGGTCAAATACTGAAATTCCAAGGTTGATGAATCTCTTTCAATTGGGAGGGTTTGATATCTGTTTGCAGGAGATCAGAGGCAAGGCTGTGAGCTCACTTTGCTTTCTCTTTATACAGTTGCCCTATTAACAGTATGGGAACAAATAGCCCTGTTTAGCCAACAAACAGGTGCGGCTCACAGTTTAAATTTACCAGGTTGATCCAAGATAAATGTAAGTTCTGTGCATTTTGCAGAACAGAAGCAGAATGCCACAAGTCAAGGGAGAATATGGGAGGGAAGAAATTCATGAGGTTTTCACATGGTCTTCAATCATTGTCTCCTCTGCCCTGTCCTTTGGGCCCTCCAGCAGCTGAAGGCGAAGCTATGTGACCTCATGTATCTCTGTCCAGGAGGAAAGAAGAGAACCTAAACCCAAGGGGAATGCTGACAATGTGGGCTTGGTGAACGGAGAATGCTGAGAATGAGCCGCCATCCGGAGCTCTCCTGAAGCCTGGCTTGGCCCTGCCCTGACATCCGTCAGGAAGGATGAAACGAGGGGACTCCCTGAGATGGGCTCTCTGGTTTGGGAACTGCGAATCCTACTTCTGAATCATATTCCTTTTCTGAGCTCTAGTGTCTTGTTATAGCTAGAAAGATTTTAACCAGTCTGGCACAGGCTGCAAAGAACTAAATATGCTGTCAAAATACTCCTAAACTTGAGGTCCAACACAACCACATGGGCAGCTGTCTTTATTATCAATCTGCTCTGCCTAATACTTAGCCAAGAAATTGCAACAATACTCCCAAGACAGTGCTCTTCAAAACCAATTTCTTGTCAGGCATGGTGGCACATGTCTGCAATCTCAGCTACTTGGGAGGCTGAGGCAGGAGGTTTGAAAGTTCAAGATCAGTCTGGGCAAGACACTGTCTCAAAATAAAAAGTGCTGGCCCTGGGTGTGGTGGCACATGTTTGTAATCCCAGTACTTGGGAGGCTAAGGTAGGATGGTCACTCTAAGTTTGGGGCCAGCCTGGGCTACATAGTGACCTCAAGGCCAGCCCAAACAGCCTGAATTATAAAGCGAGACCCTGTCTCAAATAAAAGGGGGGGGGGCGGCTGGGGATGTAGTTCAGTGGTAGATTGCTCATCTAGCATATGTGAGGCCTTGGGTTTAATCTCTAGTATTGTAAAAGCAAAACAAAATAAATTTCCCTCTAAAGTTGTTTTTTAAGTTCAGGAGAATTTCTGGAAGATACTCAGGAAGCTCAATATTAGTTGCTCCAGGAGAGGAAAAGTAGGAGGTAAATAGAGTATAGGGATGAGATATATATTTTTCACTGTTCTTTTTTGTTGTTATTGTTTTCAGTGCTGGGGACTAAACCCAGGGGCTTGTGTGTGCTAGATGAGCAATCTACCATGGACTTGTAGTCTTAGTCTTTTTTATTTATTTCTATTTATTTGTTTATTTATGTATTTATTTTTTGGTACCAGGGATCGAACTCAGGACCTTGTGCTTGTGAGGCAGGCGCCAGAACCACTGAGCTAAATCCCTGGCCCCTTTTTAAATTTTATTTTGAGACAGAGTCTCACTAAGTTCCTCAAGTTGGCCTAGAATTTGTGATCCTCCTGCCTCAGCCTACTGACTAACTGGGATTACACATGTGTGCCACCACTCTAGGTTTTCCTCCCTTTCTCTTTCAGCTCTCAATTTCGTTAATAATTGCAATAACCACATCTATCCTTTACTGAACACTGACTATGTCGTAGGCACTCTGATCTTTGTTCTCTGTTCATGACCTCATTTCACAAGCCATCAAGAAGGTTTCCTTGTTATTCAACTTCTACAGACAAGGAAACCAAGCTTAGAGAGAGGTCCCATGGCCTCTCTAGGATACGAACTTGGGTCTGTCTGCCTAGTCACAACTTGCAACCCCTCCACCTACTACCGCAGTAGCTATGAGAACATAAGTATTAAACTGCATCAAACATATTAGGAACTTTCTCACGCATTCCTTCATCAACCCGAAGCACATTTAATGCACACTCTTTGCCTGATAGCAAATTGGATACACATACTTTTCACATTGGGGATGCAGATTATTTCTGCAGAATGACTGGCTAGCCAGTCCATCAAAGTATGAGGCCTCTGGTCCTCTACAACCAAATCCTAAGCAAGGAACTTTTCAGTGCGACACAACACAGGTAGCTTTCAAATGGCAAGAGGATCCTTTTGGACTGAGCTAGAAGACACCACCAAGAGATGCATCAGCCAGGTGTGGTGGTGCACACCTGTGATCTCAGCACTCTGGAAGGCTGAGGCAGGAGGATTCCAAGTTTGAGCTCAGCCCGGGCAACTTAGCAACTTAGCAAAACCCTGTTTGGAAAAAAAAATCTTTTTTCCATTAAGTTTATTGGTACATTTTAGGTATGAAATACAGTTACATTCATCATTGGGATCTTGTACCCTTACATGAGTATCTTGGTTCTTATTTTTTTCCCCTTCCCCTGCCCTCCCTTCACCCCCTCCACCCTTTCCTATTTGCAAAGACTTTGTTTCCATTTTTTTCCTTTTCTCATATTTGGAGAAAAAAATTTTTAAAGGGCTGAGGATGTAGCTCAATGTGAAGACCTTGGATTCAATCCCCAATACTGCTGAGAGAGTGAGAGAGAGACAGAAAGAGAGAGAGATAGACAGATCTATTTCTGGTTTAAAGGGGAAACTCGGGCTCAGAGCAAAGCTGCAGGAATCTTAGGGGGCCCCTTAAAAGACAAGCCCCTGCATTACGGGTAGTTGCTATGGACACAGGAAGAAAGGACAGGATCGCAATGAAAAACAACCATGAAGCCTGCAATCCGAGATGGGGCTGCAGAAGGCGGAATAGCAGCTGACAGTCTATCACACTCTCACAGAGCCCTGGCTGCCCCAAGATAGAAAGGGGTTTTACAAACAGTCATCAATTATGCCAACTTTTTGTGGTGGCAACTGAGGCAGAAATCTAGCAATCATCCTTAAATAAACCTGCCTTCCTCCATGTAGCTTATTCACACTCTCGGGGAGGCTTTGTAAGAACATACTTTATATACTTTGTAATTTAAAACAAGCTTTTAAATTTTATTTATTTATTTATTTATTTATTTATTTATTTATTTATCCAATGCCAGTGATTGAACCCAGGACTTTTGCACTGAGATTTAAGTTCTTAAAAGAAAAAAAAAATTTATTTTGAGACAGAGTCTTGTTAAGTTGCCAAGTTGTCCAGATTGGGCTTCAACTTGCGATCTTTCTGCCTCAGCCTCTCTTGAGTGCTGGAGTTAAAGGTCTGTGCCACTAGGTCGGGCTTCGAAAGGACCTTCATGAGCATCATCTCCTTTGAGCAGGCAGGGTTCCTGGCCTCTTCTAGTCTTAGTGCTCAATAAACTCTCTCTCCATACACTCCCAACAAATAGCCAGGGGAGACAGGCTGTCTTTGAAGAGCAGACCCTGGGAACCAGTAGTGAGCAGGTTCTTGAACGGCGGGCTCTGTCCAGGGTAGAGTATTTGGGGATATATACTTGATATTTTTGTTTTGTTGAGACAGGGTCTCACTGTGTAGTTCAGGCTGGCCTTAAACTCACTATGTAGCCCAGACTAGCCTTGACCTCATGGTGGTCCTCTTGCCTCAGCCTCCTGAATGCTGGGATTACAGGCGTGAGCCATCACATATACTTGATTTTAAACAAAGAGGGTCATAGGAATTCTCTATTGGTGCAAGAACACAATGTGAGAGAGATTTCTTCTACCTTCCTCTTCTAGGTTTGCATTCATAATATTCTTGAAATTAACAGGAGGTAAGCACACGCAGTCACTGGAATGAGCCAGGTGGCTGAGAAGCACAGGGGATGGGGACAGCCTGCGTCAGGGGACTGCATTCTCTTTCAGTGCCCACCTGTCTCTACCCAGTAAATTCCATCCTCTAGATTTGCAGAGCTGCCTCATTCCAAGGGCGTGACCCTGGACACCTGGCTCCCAGTTCACATACAGGAATTTTGGAGGGCTGGGATATAGCTCAGTGGTAGAGCACTTTCCTAGCATTTGTGAAGGCCTGGGTACAGTCCCCAGAACTGGGAAAAAAACCCCACAAAAAACAAAACCAACTGTAAGGTGTAGAGAGTCACCATGAGTTCGAGGCCAGTCTGGGCTATATGCTGAGTTCAAAGCCAGCCTGAACTACATAGGAGATCTTGGCTCAAATTGGAAAAGAAAGAAAGAAAGAAAGAAAGAAAGAAAGAAAGAAAGAAAGAAAGAAAGAAAGAAAGAAAGAAAGAAAGAAAGAAAGAGAATTTTAGAAAAGATCTGACCTAAGGATGCTAAAGGTGTTTAATAGCTGATAGGTGTTTTCTCTGAGAAAGCCAATTTTCTCATACAAAAGTTTTTTCAACCCTCTAATTTTTTTCATTATTTTCCCCCAAGGGTAAAAAGTAAACTGAATTTAAATTCTCCTTACTGAGAGAAATAAAATACTAAGAAATAACATTTCACTGGGTAGAGGTGCACTTCAGAGAGCCACCAACTATTTAATATCTAAGGCTTTTTCTTCTCCTAAGAACTAATTTTTTCCCTTTTAGAGGCAATATTTTCCCCATAGAGGATGTATGCCATTGAGGAAATTCAAACATCTGTCTTACAGGAGCATAATTTTTCTTCTTAGATGCCACTTATATCTGCCCTCCTCCATCTTCTTCTCCTCCTCCTTTTTTTTTGGTACTGGGGATTGAACTCAGGTCCTTGCACTTGCACAGTAGGTGGCAAAACCACTGAGTTAAATCCCTGGCCTTCCTCTTCCTCCTTTTTGCAGTGACAGGGATGGAGTCTTGTGCCTGCTAGGTAAGTGCTCTACCACTGAGCTATACCCCAACCCAACATGCATCACTCCTTTTTTTGTTTTCTTGTTGAGACAAAAGTCTCACTATGTAGTTCAGACTGGCCTTGAACTCACTACGTAGCCCAGGCTGTCCAGGCAATCCTCCTGCCTCAGCCTACAGAGTGCTGGGATTACAGATGGGTGCCACCATGCCCAGCTTGATATGTATCATTCTTAACTCAAAAAATTATGAGCTGTATAAAGCAATCAGCATAATAATGCAAAATAGAAAAAAAAGTCTGTTATGTATGTTTTCTTGTTTAATGATGTTTTCTTTTTCCAATCAAGTAAAATCGGCCTTAGTCACTTTGTTTCTGTTTTAAAATCTGCAGCCCAAAATTGACGTCTTTGTCCGCTTTGCCCTAGAGCAGCCCTAGAGTGGCCTGGTTGTTTATCCACAACAAAGGCAGCAAGGCTGCACACTGTCCCTTCAAGTTAAGCCCAGATTGTCCCCTCTAGTCCAGAAGCTGGAGTGGCACATTTGAGTCACCTGGGCTCTCCGGGTGTGGGTGCAGCAGGCATTTGCTCCCTAAATAGCCTGTCCTCTCCTCATGTAGAGCCAGACAGCAATGGAAAGGCCGCTTAATCTCTCCCGCTGTGGGAAGAGAATGATGAATGACAAGCTTAGAGTTTATTTTCAGCTTCAACCCACAGCCCATTTACTGTGTGATCCCGAGTAAAACCACTTAGTATATGGTTGTCCCATTTTTCTGCTTTCTTGGATATGGGTATGATGTCACTCCATCTGCAGCTTACTTCAAGGGGATGTCCTAAGAGAACCAGAGGTCACTGGAGAAAGAAAAGAAAACCCTGGAGGACCCAAAGGAAATGTGTGTGGATTCAAGGATTTATTACCAGAAATGTAAACAGATCTGAACTTTAGTCCAATAAAGAACATGCAGAGAGTTCTAAAGTTCATTTGGTGCTGAACAACATGCTAACCACACCCCGTGATAAAGTCAAAACACAACCAAGGCAACAACCTATGTTAATTGGCCTTTTCACCCCAGACAGAGGGCTCAGAGCAGGGTCATTTCCTCCTGAGTACCTGTGTTTATTACTGACATTGATCACACAGCCATCACTGTGGCATCTGGCCCCTAAGCAAGCCCCTCGGCTGCAGAAGGTGGCAGAGATGAAGGCATAGGGGCAGTTTGGACATCTGACACCAACCTGGCAAGGGACTGTCCAAAGCTAGGGAGAGAGGGGTGGGGAGAGGAAAGGGTAAAGGAGGATAATGGGGGCTGGCTATGATCAAAGTGTGTTACATACATGTATGAAAATGCCATAATGGCCCAGCATGGTGGCACACGCTTGAGAGGCTGAGACAGGAGAATTGCAAGTTCAAGCCGATCCTGTGCTCGCTTTGGCAGCACATATACTAAAGTTCAAGCCGATCCTGGTAACTTAGTGACTTAGTGAGACCCTGTTTCAAAATAAAATATAAAAAAAGGATAGGGATATAGCTCAGTGCAATAGCCCTCTAGTAGCCCTAGTACTCTGCCCTAAAAAACCCGTCACAGGGGCTGGGGATTTAGCTCAGTGGTTCTGCCACCTGCCTTGCAAGTACAGGTCCTGAGTTCGATCTCTGGTATCAAAAAAACCAAAAAACCCCTTCACAATGAAACCCATTACTCTGTATAATTAATATCCCCTATAAATCACTGTGAGTGGACACAGACTCAGTCCTAAGGGGCTGATGAGGTGGCGCGAGCCTAAGCCGAAGGGTTAGGAAATGTACTAAGGACCACTCAGTTGCACTTAATCTCTAAACAGATCATATTTTGACCACGACTGTTGTTTGCTCCTAGGTATTGACAGCACCTCCAGACTCCAACCCATCATTTGGCAAATTTCTGCTTATCACCAAGGGCACTGGGGAAAAAATGTGCAGACAACTGACACAAACCCAGTGCCTAGAGGAGGGGTGGCCATGTGGGGAATGACTCTCAGTGAAGAACCTGTAACTGGCAGCAGTTTTCCCTCCGGGGGCAGCTTCCGTCAAGTCCTCCCAGGAGCTCTGTCATCTCTCAGGTTTTACTGTACCCAAAAGCGATCGGGCCCTCAGGTAAGGAAGGTGCTAATTGTGCTGAGCAAGAATCTCAAGGCTGATATAGCAACCAAAGTGGTGATGAATTCATTCCCTCCAGGAGGCAGCACAGCAAAGCATTACGAACCTCACCCAGGAGAAATGAGAATATGTGTCCATGCAAACTCTCCTACATGAATGCTCATAGCAGCACAATTTGTAATAGTCCCAAAGTGGAAACAACTCAAATGTTCATCAGTGGATGAGTGGGTAAACAAAATTTAGCATATCCATCCAAATGAGAGAATGAACACATGCTGCCGCATGAATGAATCTTGAAAGTACCATGTGAAGTGAAAGAAGCCAGTCATCGTAGGCCACATGTTACATAATTCCATTTACAGGAAATTTCCAGAATAGATAAACTCATAAAGACATAAAGTAGATTATTGGTTGCCTGGAGCTGGGGAGAGGGGGAATGGAAATGACTGCTAAAGAGTACAGAGTTTCCTTTTCGGGTGATGAGAATGTTCCAAAACTGGTAGTATTGGTGGGTACATAACTCTGAGAATATACTATTAACCACTGAATAATATACTCTCGATGGGTGAGTTTCATGGTATGTAAATTAAAATAAGGCTATTCTATAAAGACTCTGGCCTCTGAAGTCAGACTGCCTGGCTTAAATCCTGCTGTACTATGTATTAATTGGAGATCTTTTGTTTTTGGAGACAGGGTCTTGCTATGTAGTCCAGGCTATCCTCCTGCCTCAGCTTCCCAAGTGCTGGGATTACAGGCATGTGCAACCATGCCTGGCTTAACTGGGGGTCTTGATGGTGATACACCTAGACCTTCTGGACCTCGGTTTTCTCATCTCTGAAATGAGAAAGATAGTTTGTACGTAAAGACTCAGAATAGGGGGATGGGATAAAATAAAATAAAATTTATAAAAAGAGTCTCAAAATAATGTGTAGTATATGGTAAATCTAGCATGAGGGTGAAATATTACTGATATTATTATTATTAGTCTTCTGGAAGGCTACTGGGTGTCCCCCCCACCCCAAGGTCTTACTCATGCTAGCTAAGTGCTGTGCTGTCGGGAGCAATGCTACATAATTTTAGGGTAGAATCATTTGGTTAGCCTAGTTCTCCTGCCTACAGCTCAGCTATGGAATTCCGAGACATAATTCCATTTTGGCCTCCGGTCACAACTGACACCTTAATGATCCGGTGACGCTGTGATTGTCCAGGACAAGAAACATCCTGGGAGCTGAAAACATCCTGGGAGGAACAAACATCTACTCAGTTCCTCACTGTTCTTGGACTGTTACCATCTTGTTTACGCGGATGTACTAAACTCTCTGCAAGTCATTTGTTACATTTGTTTCTCCCGATGTACTGAATAAAAGGTGCGGTAAACTGGGGGCTTTTGTCTTTGCCACCCAGAGCAGCACTGATCAGACCCAAAGTCTAGCTTCTTCTCTGTCTCATTTTTCTACCTTTCCTGTAATTCGCCGTGTACTGCTGTGGCTTGCAGGAGACTAGGACTTAACTGCAGAGGTTCTAGTAACGTCCCCTTCCCCTGTTCCCTACCGTGTGCCACTGAGCTACACCCTCAGCCCTCCTAGTTGGTTTTAAGGCATGCAAGATGCTGAGTAAGAAGGCTTGGCAGGCATGAAGTCAGAAGCAGGCTGCTGTTATTCTTGTGGAAGCTGCATCAGACCTTGGAAAGCCTTTTATTCAGTAGTTCATCAACTATATAATACTGCATCCCCAGCGTTCCTGTAAGCACTGGGAAAACGGCAGTGACCAAAAAGGACCCAATTTCCTGCTCATACAAAGCTTATATCCTAGCATTGAATGGAGACACAGGAAAACGTGACAGTATTATGAAAAACAGAAAGATAGCCAGATGCAGACTAGGGAGTTCTCTCAAAGGAGGGGACATTGTGATTATGGAACCTCTCAGATAAGGGAACATTGGCTGTGCAAAGGTCCTGAGGCAGAAACACGCTTGGATGTGTCAGAGGAAATAAAGGAGGCCAATGTGGTGAGAGTGCGAGAAGCATCTGAGGGAGTCCTTACCTTTGAAGGTTTAGAAATTTGGCAGTAATGAAGACAACAAAAAGTTTCTCTTGAGAATTTAAGTTGGCTAAATGCTCATCCATTCATCTCATGTCCTGCCTGCTATGGGACATGGGACTCTGCTGCTTTTATTTCTAATAAAAATGTTTGTTAATGGAAAAAAAAAAAAGAATAAGTTGGCTAAATTGGTCCCACACAGAATGTGGACATGAATTTTATTTAAGAAGTTTGGCTTCATCTAACTTATTAATGAAGTAAACTTGGAAATAACAGAAGGATCTCAGGGGTTCTGTGTGAGAGCTGGACTCCGAGATGATCCTGAACAACCCCTGCTTCTGGGCATCAATTCCCAGTGTGATTCCTCTCACGGTGAACAGGGTTGTCCTGTGTCCAACGTGATATGGAAACCACAAAGCGTGGTCCAAGATTAGGACATAAAAGACATAGAAGATTCTGCTTTGTTCTCCCTTGGACCATTTATTCTGCAGGAGCTAGCAGCCACGTCCTGAGGGACTCAAACAGCTCTGCAGAACATTCCCGTGAGGAGGAGTGGAGGCCACATGTCGACACCGGCATTAGCTCTTCAGGCAGATGAACGGGGCTGCGGGGCCTGCTGCCCCATCCAGCCTTCTGATGACCACAGCTTTGCCTGACACCGTGACGGCAACCTCAGGAGAGACCAGAGCCATGGTCATGTAACTAAGCTGCCCCTGGAGTTCTGACCTGACCTACACACACTGTGTTATGTTTGCTGTTTTTAATTCACCGAATTTTAGGTCAATTTTTAAAAAAGCAGCAATAGGTTATTGGTGCACCACAATAAGGACATAAGGACTTGAGAGCTTTTCTTTCTTCTTTCCTTCCTTCCTCAGTACTGGGGATTGAACACAAGGCCTTCATACTGAGGGACCTCAGTGTTTTGTTTTGGTTTTTTTTGGTACCAGGGATCGAACTCAGGACCTTGCACTTACAAGGCAGGTGGTGGAACCACTGAGCTAAATCCCAGACCCCTCAGTGCTTTCTAAACGATAGGGTCTCATTAAGTCACAAACTTCCCATTCTCCAGCCTCAGCCCGCCAGAGTGCTGGGATTACAGGCTGTGCCCTCATGCCCTTCTAGGACTTGAGCTTTCAGTCTAAGTATGATGGGAAGTCATTCAAGGATTTCAAGCAGGAAAGAGACATGATCTAACTTCTCTTGTGAAATAATACCTCTGGGTACCAGATAAGGATGGATTATAGGGAGAGAGCCAGGGAAGAAACAGGGGTCTAGTTAGAAGTTTTTGCAATAGGTGCGGTAGGTGTTAACAGTGGCCTACATGGAGGGGGGTAGACTTGGAAATAACAGAAGAGGGCAGAATTGGGTTGTAATTTGGAGTTAGTGCGTGCTGGTATTTGAATATGGAAGGTGAGGAAAGAGAAGCAATACAAAATGACAGGTTCCGCGGCAGCAGTTGGGTCTTCGGCAGTGCCACTTACTGCAAAGCGGAAAACTGGAAGAAGGAAGCTCTTACAGGGAAGAGGCTGTGAATGTGATTTGGGTGCAAAAGTTTGAACTGCTTATTAGACACTTTAGAGGAGGTGTCAAGCAAGCAACTGGCTAAGTAAAAACCTGAGATCTAGAGGAGAGGTCAAGATTGATGTAAACATGTCACTCTTCAGGCTATCTGTGGCATTTAGGACTGTTGTGGTTTAGATCTAAGGTGGCCCCTAAAAGGTTCGTGTGTTTGGAAGGTGATTGGATTGTGGGACCCTACACTCCTCAGTGGACTACTCCGTTGAGTTTATGGCTGTATGTGCTGTTAGGAGGTGGGGCCTGGCTGGAGGTGGGCCGCTGGGGACTGTGGCCTGGAAGGGTGTGTTCTTGTCCCTGGCTCCTTGCTGCTTTTTTTTTTTTATATATACCAGGGATCAAACTTGGGACCTTGTGAGGCAGGTGGTGGCACCACTGAACTAAATCCCTGGCGCTCCTTGCTTCTCCTTCTGCTTCCTGGCTCTCATGGGGTGAACTGTGTTCCTTCACCATCCCCTTTAACCATGCCATTTTGCCTTGGAGCCAACCAACTATTGATGGAATCCTCTGAAAGCCATGAGCCAGAATAAACTTCTCTTCCCTAAGGTGTTTTGTTTTGGTGATGGGAATACTGACAAATACAAAGACCACAGGACCGGATTAAGCCAACTAGAGAGATAATAGCAGAGAACAAAGAAGACTCTGCCCACTCCCACATTTAGGGGCTGATGGGAGTAAGAATTAACCATGAAGGTTGAGAAGAAACATTCAGAGAGGTGGGAGAACTAGAACAGTGGTGACCCAGGAGCCAGCAGGAGAAAAAGAGGCCAAGAACAATGGTTTATGTTCCGGGAAGCATGGCTGTCACCCTACACAGTCCTGACCACTCACGGACATAGAGCCCTCCGCTGCATGATGTTCTATTGTCCCTTTAATGATTGCCATCCAGGTTTTTTTTGTTTTGTTTTGTTTTGTTTTTGGTACCAGAGATTGAACTCTGGACCTTCTGGTCGTCCAGTTTTGACTGACATGTCTCTCTCTATACATGAAGATGAACCAGTGTTCGACTGGAACAGAAACTAGCTACCTCCTCCAGTGAGCATACTGCCTGTTGTAGTCAGGGTTTGCAAGGGACTAGATTTAATACAGGACACAATTGATAGGATTACTTTATAATATTTACCCAAAAAGTCAAATGCAGAGGAATGCACTATATCTGTTCGTGCATTAGAGACTTGAAGAATCCAGCCAAGGGCCTGGATCCCATGGCAATGTCCCACTCAAGTCCAGCCAGAGGCCCAGAGCCCAGGCAATGCCTCATGCAAGTCTGCATGGAGAATATGCACCGGGAAGGCCCTCAGGCCTGTGGTGGAAGCTAGAAAGCCTGCGACAGCAGGGTATAGGATTTGCGTCATCAGGCTGAGGGATCTACACTGGAACCAGGAAGCAAAGCTCAGAGTGAAGAGCAGGGCTCCCCTGATGAGAACAGCAGCCATTCCCAGCGACAGGGAGAACTCAGGCTCCTCCTCTGACAAGAACAACCAAGTTCGCATCAGGAAAACCATGGCAAGCTTCTCCAAGAAAATCAATAGCACACAATCCTCCTCTCCAGTTTTCTTTTCATGCTATAGGTAACAATCCTCAGGCGGGTCCTCCATGCCCAGAACTACACTGATTCAGTTCAGCTGGGCATTCCTAGTTGACCATTAGTTAATCCACCACACTGCCCAAGTTAGACCAACCTACTTTTAGAGGACCCTTGTGATAGCTATGCAAATATAGTTTAGATAGGGCAGGGGATGTCCTTGGCTCTTTTTGTTTGTTTTTTGACACAGGGTCTCACTATGTAGTCCAGGCTAGTCTTGAACTTGAGGAGATCCTGCTTCCTCAGCCTTCTGAGTGCTGAGAATACAGGTGGGAGCCACCATGCCCTGGCTCTTCTTTGGCATTTTAGATCTAGATATGATTAACTTCAATCCTATTCAAAAGGCTTTAGGGTCTTACATTCTCATGGTAGTTATTTGTTCCCACCTGAACTGGTTACCTCAGGAATTCTCCCATAATGCCACTGGTGCAGTTCCTGACCCAACAACACTGACCAAGATATAAAACAAGGCTCTGCCCCTTACTTTTCAGTAAACCAGTCTCTCACACAAGGTGTCTATCTAGATATTTCTATAGAAGGCCTGAGAGATGCAGGGATTTCCATAGTAGAAACATGAGCAGTTTTAAACTCAGCATCAGGGTTTTTCCCCTAAAAGTTATCTGCTGTTTCTATGGTTAAAGGTCCAACTCCCTTACACATTGTTCAGCCTTCATCTCTGTGCTTTCCTCTTTTTCTCTTCCAGTTCCAAATTTTAGATTTTTTTTTTCAGTACCAGAGATTGAACTGAGGACCTTGAGCTTGCAAGGCAGGCGCAGTGCCTCTGAGCTAAATCCCCAGCCCTAGGTTTGTTTTCTTTTTTTGGTGCCGGGGATCGAACTCGGGTCCTTGTGCTTGCGCAGCAGGCGGTGAAACCACTGAGCTAAATCCCTGGCCCCCTAGGTTTATTTTTTAATGGAGAGTATTTGGGTTCATTCTCTTACTGCTTTGATTTACACAGACCTAGGTCCTGAGTCTCATGTTCCCTTAAAACAGTTACTAATTATGTTCTTAAACAAAGACAGTTTCTTCCCCAGGAAGACTGTTGGCGCCACTATTAGGGAACAAGTGTATAGGTAACTAATTACTTTGGTAATTGTGAGGAATTTAAAGAAAGTTAGGCATCATGTGCTCACCTGTTATCCCAGCACCCTGGGAGGCTGAGGCAGGAAGACTGAAAGCTCAACCCCAGCCTGGGCAACTTAGCAACTTAGTGAAACCCTGTTTTAAAATAAAAAAATAAAGGGCTGGAGATGTAGCTCAGTGTGAAGGTCCTGGGTTCAATCTCCAGTACCACCAAACAAACAAAAAGCAGTAGTAGTAAGATATTATCCATGTTCTGGGCTCACTTAAGATTTAGCTAATGAAGTGATATTTACATCTCAAAGCAAGAAATGGTGCAAAAATTAGTCCAGGAGGCTGGGTGTGGTGGCATATGCCTATAACCCCAGCACTCAGGAGGCTGAGGCAGGAGGATTGTCATGAGTTCAAGGCCAGCCTTAACTACATATTGAGACCCTATCTCAAAAAACAAAACAAACAAATAAAAAAATGAGTCCAGAATGCTAGGTGGAGAAGCCTGGGGCTGGGTTTGATATTCTCTAGAGTGCTGGAGCAGGTTATTGGAGTTGAGGTGGGGAGTAGGGATGGCTGAGTACCTCTTGCTTAACTTTGGAGCACCATAGCTAGATTCAATTTTCACTGGATTCTCTTTCCAGTTGCTCTTCTACGAATCCATCTTTCTTTCTCCTGCACCTGATTGTCTCATTTCTCTACTTTTCGTTCTCCCTCAACAGTTATCTTCAGAGTTTCAAAGCTTTCCTGCCTCCTTAGGAAATGGTTGCCAGCTCCTTTGGCATTGCCTTCTGCTGCACTCCTTCCAAATGTACACCAACCATCCTGACAGGCAGGGAAATATGGCTTCCTTTTTGGAAGCTTCAAATGGCTGCCTGTGTCATGCTGAAGATCTTGGTGCCTGTGAGTGGTATACCAAAGTTACTGTTTTTGTTATCTTCTAGGAGCAAATAGGAGAGAGGTTCCTGGTGCCTGGAATCCAGAGATCAATATGATGATAACTCATGGTGTTTAACCTATGGCAGGTAGGGTTTCTCAACCTCTGTGCCAGTGACATTTTGGATCAGATAACTCTGCTGCAGGGGCAGTTCTGTGAGCTTTAGGATGTTTATCAACATTTCTAGACTTTATATATATTCAAGAGGATATCTAAGAGCAGTCCCCACTAACTCTCTTCAGTTGGAAAACCAATAATGTCTCTAGACATTGCCAAATGCCCCTAGGAGTCACCATTCCCTTGAGTTGAGAGAAATTCTGCATATATATATTGGGGTATAGTTTAAATATACTAAAAACATTCCAGATTTCAAGTAGATAGTGGGTTGAGTCTTGCTCAATATATAAACCTATGTAACTCTCACCTAGTCAAGATATGGAGTGTGGGGCCAGGGATTTAGCTCAGTGGTTCTGCCGCCTGCCTCCCAAGTGCAAGGTCCTGAGTTTGATCCCTGGTACCAAAAAAAAAGATATGGAGCCTTAGGGCCAGGGATGTAGCTCAGTGGCACAAGCCCAACATATGGAGCCTTTCCTTCACCCTCCCCTGCCAGAATTCCCTCATGTCCTTTTGGATTTAATCTTTACCCACCCTCAATCCATTTTAGAAAGTTGGTAAAAATGAAATCATGTGGTACGTAGTCCTTCATGTTTGGCTTCCTCTCTTTGGCATAATGACTGGAATTCATTAATGTTGTGATTAGGGTTTCATTTTTTTGTTTGTTTGTTTGCAGGGGTGGGTAGTACTCTGGATTAAATTCAGGAAGCACTACAACTCCAGCTCTTTCTTTTCTTTTCTTTTTCGGTACCAGGGATTGAACTCGGGTCCTTGTGCTTATGCAGCAGGCCGCGAAACCACTGAGCTAAATCCCTGGCCCTTTTCTTTTTTCTTTTGAGACAATGCTTTGGCTAACTTGTCCAGGCAGGCCTTCCACTTGTAACTCCTGCATCAGCCTCCTGAGTAGCACAGATTATAGGTGGCCAATGCCACACCCAGCTGTTTATTTTTACTGCTGAGTAGTATTCCCTTGTATGGATATACCACCATTTGTTTATTCCTTCTCCTTTGATGGATATTGGAGTTGTTTCCCATTTGGGACTATTGTGAACAAAGACTTTGATGGCTGTTCATTATACCCAGAGATTTAGACTTGGCAGATTGTGACTACGGTCTGGAAATACAGATTGTGGTATGGCCCGATGCTTATATTGTGTGGTAGAGTTATGGACCCTGGTTCCAAACCAAGTATCAGAATTGCTTCACGGGCAGTATTTACAGTGGGACCCAGTGGGACCTCTAGACTGAATCACAGGCCCCAAAAGAGGCCCTCTTCATTGAGACTTCACTGCTATGTACGCGTTGCAGATGTTGGAGGAGAAGCTTCTCTTAATAATGTCACCTGAAACTTCAGAGGCAAAAGCTCTTGGAGCAAGTCCTGTGTTCAAGCTCCAGTACTGAAAAAAACAAAACAAAAAAAAGGCTCTTGCCAACAGACTAAACTGAACAAAGGAACTGCCCACTGGAGAACTGGCGTGCAGATAATTTCAGCAGGCCTCACATTCCACCTCTCCTCAGTCACAGCCCCAAATCCCAATGCCTGTCATCAACTCCTCTTTCACAACCTCTGAGCCATTTCCCAGCAACATCTTCATCCACTGTCATCTCCCTCAAACCTTTGCCCAATCTTATCGGAAGCCGTTTACTTCTCTGTGGAGAAAATCCCCAGCTATCTCCAGATCTGAATTCAGAGGAAGCTCTGACTATCTCCACCCTTTTCCTGAGAAATGTCTTTCCCACAAAGAGGCCACTTCCTGTCAAGTAGAGGGAGCACTTGTTCCAAACCCAAGTACTTTGGGGCTAGGATACAGCAGTAACATTTTCCTTGTTTTTGTGGCTACTTTCAGACCATTCTGCTTTCTTTCTTCTTAAAACCACCACTTTTTTTTCCCCTCCAGCTCTAGGGATCAAAACCATGGTCTCTTGCATGCTGAGCAAGTGCTCAACTACTGAGCTACAACTCCCAGCCCGAAATTCCTCCTGTTTTTGAGGATCATTCCTTCTGGAACTCCACATCTTATACTCTGTGCGAGTCCCACCATGACCCTGTGTGGAGAAGATATCCAAACAGCTCAGATACTAAGATTTGAGACAGAGTCTTGCTAAGTTGCCCAGGTTGGGCTTCAACTTGGAATCCTCCTGCCTCAGCTTCCCAGAGTGCTGCAATTACACCTGGGTCCCACCATGCCCACCTAAGATTCTTTGCTGGGGTTTGTTTTATTGTTGTTTCAGATGTGGTCTTGTTGTACTGTTGAGGCTAGTCTCTAACTCCTGTGCTCAAGCAATCTTCCTGCCTCAGCATTCTGAGTGCTGTGACTATAGGCATGTACTACTAAATCTGACAAAATACCTTTTAGTGCAAAAGGTCCCAGATGTCCATATTATTTTAGCCCCAGACTTCCATGGCCTCACTCTGGACATTGTCCTCAGTTAAATAAATAAATAAATAAATAAATAAATAAATAAATACCTGTGAATTGGAACATATCAAGCTCCTGCTCAAATTATATACTTGGCTTGCAGATTCAAAGTATCCGCAATGGATCCTGTAAGAGGAGAGGCTCTGTTGAAAAGACACATGGCTCAAAATAATTATTCTAATAAAGTTCAGAAGGGTTGTAAGAACAGCCCAGAGAATTCACAGCTATTATATTCACAAAACCCACAGCAAAATCATCCAGAGCCTAACACACACACACACACACACACACACACACACACACACACACACTCACCCCTCCAATACTCATAGATAGCAGCTGGGGCAGCATGCATTTAATCAGAGGTTCCCTCAAATGCACATTCCTATCTCAAACTCAACCCTGGCACCCCCTGTTCACCCCACTCCCTCGCCTTATTTCCTGCATACCATTTACCTTTATTTTGGTTACTTTTTTTTGGTACCGGGGATCGAACTCGGGTCCTTGTGCTTGCGCAGCAGGCGGCAAAACCACTGAGCTAAATCCCTGGCCCATTGGTTACTTTTTTATTGTTTGTCAGCAAGTCTTCCTACCCCAAGTCACATGTGAGCGCCACAAAGGGGAGGATTTCTATTTACTTATTCTTTTCTGTATTGAATCCTTCTCTCAACACACACAGAGCTTTGGAATTCTCTCCTAAAGTTGTGTCACCGCAGGGTGTGGAGGGAGGAGGATTGCTTCGAGTTCGAGGGCAGCCTGGACTACATAGCAAGAGACTATCTCAAAAAAAGTTAAAAAAAGTTGTGTCACCATAAAAGAAATGATGAAAGCTGATCATTTCATGGTTTTTATTACCTGCTGTCAGATGGTCCAGCAAAGATATTTTAATAGTGTGTAATAAGTAAGTAATGTATAAATGTGTATGTTTTACCAAGGCCTCTGCATTGTGTATGTGTGTGTGTGTCTGTGAGAGTGTGTGTGTCTTTGTACTGGGGATTGAACCCAGGGCCTTTGTGCTGAGCCACATTCCGGACTCTAAACTTTTTTGAGACAGGATCTTGGTAAGTCTCTAAGTTGCCAAGGCAAGGCTCAAATTTGTGATGCTCCTGCTTCAGCCTCTCAGAGTGCTGGGATTACAGGCATGTGCCATTATGCCCAGCTAAGTTTTATTATTTTATCTTACTGAATAGGTAGGAAATTGTATCCCTGTGTTCTTTTCATTTTAACATTCTTTGCTTATTATTAAAATAAATTCTCCCTCCCCCAAAACTGAACTCCTTATATTTGCTTCCCTCTTTTATCAACTGTTCACATCCCTTGATCATTTGTTCCATCCTTTCAAAGAGCCTAGAAGTGTCTGAAACTTTGGGTGCAACAATAGATAATGTATCAGCCATTTGCAGCATGTGGCTCCTGATCCTGTTATTTCTGGCAAGGGACTTTGATTGTGCTCATGGTGTTTAGCTTAGTGCAGTTAAAAAAATTTTAGCGGGGAGATCTTAAATGGACACCATTTGCTCTTGTCACCTTTAAACAAATGACTAGCTGGAAAAGATGGAGCAAGGTGGAAGAACGCTCCAGTGGGCAGTAGGAGGAGTTTGTTTCAGGCTGCAGGTGGTTCCAAGAGTTGTTCCTTGTCCAAAAGCCTGAATCATTCAGGCTTTCTGACTCACTTCTTGGATCCCCAAGAATGTTCCCTAAATGATGCATTTTCCAGGGGGTTTTTTTGGGACTGGAATCTAGGTCACCCAGGCTCACTTCAAATTCATGGGTTTAGGCGATCTTCCTGCCTCAGCCTCCCGAATAGCTGGGATTACAGATGTGTGTCACTGCATCCATCTTGTCCAGTATTTTACTGTAAGTTAGTTTCTTTTCAGGTACCTTGGAGCAGGATGGAGGTGATTTCTGTTATTATAACTGAGATGATATGATATGATATTTTTCCTTCTTTCTCCCTAAACTTTATGTCTGGTCCTCTGGTAGATTTTGCCTGTTCTACCTGCCCATAGCTCTTGGACACATCAACTTCTTGAGATCCATGCTGCTACCACCTTAGCACAGGGTCCAGGTTGCTCTCACTAAGTTGCTACATTGCCTGGCCTGGGCTCAAACTTGTTATCTTCCTGCCTCAGCCTCCCAGAGTGCTGGGATTATAGGTGTGTGCCATCATGTCTGGCTACCAAAAACTTTCTTAAAACCCTATACATCATTTCTCTTTCTCTCCTCCTGTCTGCTAAGGGTATTCTGTCTTTATCTGTTAGCTTCTCAAATTGCTTTAAAACCGCAGAGTAAAAGGTGAAAAGTATTTCACCTAATCAGCCAAAGCAATTCTCACTTTCTATCCTAAAGCCTTTCTTTTCCCTCTCTTCATGCTTCCTCCAACTATTTCCTGCTCCAGACAGTCCTGGCTCTTCTCTTCACACTTCCCTTTTCTCATCTACTGATAACTGCATCCTGTCCAACGTAAGTCAAATCCCTCAAGGCTTGGCTGTTCTCAGTCCTGACTTTTACTTATGATTCTAATACCGTACAGTAGTCTGGGAGCCTCAAAGGGACCAAGAGAATCCTCCTCAGCAGGTGGGAGGAGGGAAAGAGATGGTGCATACTTATGATGCACTGTTAGTATTCTTTTCCTGTCCAAGGTACCAACAACATGGAAGGCAAAGTGATACAGTTGTCTGGAGGGAATTATGAAACAACAGAACAGGGAAAAGTCCACCTGATCTTAAAAGTTAATAAGGAGTCAACTAGGAAGCAAGGAGGTCAGGAGGTTCATTTGAGGCTGGAGAACACCACTAGCTAAGATTTCAAGATGGGAAATCACATATCAGACTAGAGGGGAAGGGACTGAGAACACAGATAAGGAAAGAAGTAGAGAGCTTTTTTTTTTTGGTACCAGGGATCGAACTTGGGTCCTTGAGCTTGCAGGGCAGGTGGCTGAACCACTGAGCTAAATCCCCGGCTAGAGAGCTTTTTTTTTTTTTTTTTTTACAGAAATGTTGAGAGGGAAAGAGATTTCCAGTGGATCCTTAAGTTACAACCGGCCTGACCTATGAACAACTTGGTTATGATCAGTTAGTTTTAACTTATAACCAAAGTTTTGAGTTATGATCCAAATGCTGGCCACTTGTGCCTCCAGATGGTCTCAGATACAGATTTAACCCTTAAAGAGTTTTAGAAGGAAATTACAGCATCTTTTCCTGTGTGGGGTTAATTGAGAAATCCTGGGCCAATGTCTCTCTAAGGACCCTGAGATGTGCCTGTATACAGGAGAGAGACTTGAAGGTTGTGGAGAGGAGCCTGAGCCTTCAATTGACCAACTTGAGGTACAACCAGCCCTCTCAAAAAAATTTAGTTTGTGGGCTGGGGATGTAGCTCAGGGGCACTGCACCTGCCTGGTAAGCACAAGGTCCTGAGTTCGATCCCCAGTACCGCAAAAACAAAACAAAACAACAACAACAAAAAAACCAATGGGCTGAAAAAAAACCCCAAAAAACAATGGGCTGGGGATTTAGTTCAGTAGTGCTGTGCCTGCCTTGCAAGTGCAAGGTCCTGAGTTCAGTCCTTGGTACTGCAAAAAAAGAAAAAGAAAGAGAAAGAATTGAGTTTGTAAATCAATGGTTCACTGTATATGAAATAGATGAGAAATCTCTACTAAAAGGCTTTGATCTCATTAGTGTCATCTTGGAAGGAAGAGACAGGTGTCTTCAGAAAAATGGGCCAGGTGTAGTGGCTCCTGCCTGTAATCCCAGCACTTGGAAGGCTGAGGCAGGAGGATTGCCAAGAGTTTGAGGTCAGCCTGGGCTGCATATGAGTTCAAGGCCAGCCTGAACTACATAGTGAGACTCTGTCTCACAAAATAAAACAATATCCCCCCTGAAAAGTGAAAGATTTCATAGCTGTTGGGGTTGCTAGACATGGTTAAAGGGCCTTCAGAACCTTAAAAAGGCTAATCATGGTGCATTTAGAGTGGGTGCATCAAGGGCCAGGGATTTAGCTCAGTGGTACCTTGCCTGCCTTGCAAGTGCAAGGTCCTGAATTTGAACCCTGTAGCAGAAAAATGGTGCATTGACGCTTCCTTCTGGCTTCAGTATTTTGATTTAGTCTTTCAGCAAAGTTTTAGCTGAGAGGACAAACAGGTCAGGGGGATAAGAATGTTGCAAGATCCTCAAAATGGCCGGCACTCAGCTCAAGTATGTTGAACGATATAAAATACAAAGGAGCAGAAAAGCAAGCATGGCTAGAGGAACCTAGGTACAATGTGGAGCAGGGCAAGGGCAAGATGCCTGTCCAATATTTATTAATTTCCCAAAGGTCCCATGCAGCTCTTGTGGAATGAAGTGGAAAGACCTACAACTAGGTAGGCAATTGACTAGTTCAGTCCAACAAACATTTAATGGATAAAAGCTCTCTTTAATGGCCCAAGAAAGGCTCTGTGGAATTTTTCAGAATAAGCCAGCTGGCCTCAGGGAACTTGAGGTCTTCACCAACCATGATACAGTTAAAAGCATACTTCTCCTGGTACCGGGGATCTAACTCAGGACCTTGCGCTTGCTGGGCAGGCACAGTGCCACTGAGATACATCCCCAGCCCAAAAGCATAGTTTTGTAAAGGAGGCAATAGAGACACAAAGGAGGAGGCACAGCACTACATACAGAGAGTCAATGAGTAAGTCAGGGAAAGTATTTGTACAGGTAGCATTTAGGGAGGACCTTTAGGGTAGGGATGTATTTGAATGTTGCCCTTATTGTTCAATAAGACCTTTAAAGCACTCAAAACCACTGGGCAAGGGAGTAGAGCTGAGAAGGTCTCTGACATGTTTAAAGGACTGTGGTTTATCTAGGTAGATGCAGTAGTTTGGCTTATGGCGAGTTATGCCTGGAAGTGTATGTCTGAGTGAACTTATAAAGAGCTTTGAAGATCAGGTGGAGAGATTTACATCTGTTTGCAAAGATAAACGGAAGGCTTGTTATGTGCAGGAAAGTGACATGATTCTATGGGCATTTTTTTTGGTGCCGGGGATCAAACTCTGTTCCTTGAGCTTGCAGGGCAGGCGGCGGAACCACTGAACTAAATCCCCGGCCCTCTATGGGCATTTTTAGGCAACAGCTGAACTAGTTTAAACACACGATGGCTTCTTTCTGGTTGGAAAAGAGGAATTTTAATTACATGATTAAATAAATTAATGGGGGAAGGGGCTCTTACTTCCCAGGGCCAACCGTGGCCCTGTTTCTGTTTTATAAACAGATTTTATTTTTTAAAAACAAGTCTTCCAGACTTAGATCTCTGGGAAAACAGAAGTAAATAGGGCCACAAGCTTGCTTTGTTTTCCCAAGAGAGGTTTCCTAGGAGATTTCTCTAATTATCTAGAAACAATTTTTTAAAAACTTGTTTTTCCCTTTAGATTTTGACCAGCACGAGGAGGAAATTGCAGTATTGCCTTAGATTCTCCAGCTTTGGTTAGGATGCAATATTAGTCCTAGGAGACTTCTAAGGTCTCTGAGCAAGTTGTCTCTAGGCATTTGTTCCCGGCAACAAGAGCTTAGAAAAAAGCAGGAAAGACGTGGCGCTCTGCAAAGGGCTAGTTTAAAAAAAAAAAAAAAAAAAAAGAATATCTCTGAGATAATCCCAAAGGAAAACAAATCAAAGCGAGTCTTGCCTTGGTCTCTGGTCAGGGCCTTGGGAGAAAAAAGCGCCTGAGCATTTCGTCTAAAGATCAGAAGCTGGGCGAGCTCCCGAGGGTATCACTTGGCACATAATTCCGCCAGGCTCCCAGAAAGGCGGTTAAAGCTACAACCTAGCGCTCCACGCAACCAATAAGAAGCCGGAGATTTCCGCTTGTCTCAGATTCCGACCAATCGGCGCCCGGAACTTTAGCTCGTTGGCCCGAGCCTCTGTTGTCCAGGAAGGGCAGCAATCCCCTTAGAATTTTGCCAGTAACGGACATGGCTGCAGCCCCTGGCGGAGGGGACGTGAAGTGAGGAGGGGGCTGGGAGGGGAGAGGATGCGGGCGAGGAAGACGCGCCTCTGGGCCTGGGTAAGTACGAGAAGGCCCGTGGCTTGGAAGTGGGGAACACGGGAGCGTGGGGGCTCGTCCTTCCGCATCCTCTGGATTCTTGGCTAAGGCGAGGGGAGTCTGGGGTCTGCACCCCGAGAATGGCCTCAGCGGACCCCTTCTTTAGGGGAGACAAGGGCCTGGTTGTTGCTTGTAGCTCTTGGCCGTTCTCTTCCCCTACACCCTCAGACTCTCGTCTTCGAACCTGGCTTGTCTCCTTGGGGGTCCTTCAACAGAAGTAAAGCGTCTTTCCAACAAAGAATTCTTGCCCTAACTTTGCCGTGGCTGGGCCCTGGGCCAGAGGCTGTCGACGGTGATGCCATGAGTATTTATAGTCGTCTGGGAGTACCCATCCTCGGCCCAAGTAAAGACCCTTGTCTTTCCTTTGGGCGTTTCTCTGCTGCCTATGGCCCTCGTGCTGACTGCCTCCTCTGTCCCCTGTGGATGGAGTTGAGAGGGTCTCATCATAGCTCTGAGCTGCGATATTGGAGTCTGAAGCGTGTTTTTTTTCTTTTTCCTTTTTCAGAATCGTTTTAAGCCTTCTCAGAAGCAACCATAGCATCACCATATTTGCCATCATATAAATCGATTTCTGCCCTAAGCCCTCGTTCCTCCACCGCACACCCTAAAGCCCAGTTCTCACAGTCCCTTGTTTGCTACGGTGTGAGCCCCTACCCCGTGGCCAGTGCCACACTTGAGTAAAATCCTGTTCTCCTTTCATTGGTGTGTAACCATGGGCTACACTTTGGCGTGTTCATTGATTTGGTCACGTGCTGTTCCATCTCACCCTTTCCTGAGTTTTTCTATGGCTCTTGAGGAAAAAGAAGGGAATTGAACACAGAGTTGCTTTCCTTTTGGTACTGGTTTTGTGCGTTGGATGGGATGCTATTTTCCTATGCTTTATCCAAGATGCTCAGCTTTAGTGACAGTTAAATTATTCCCTAGGGATGTTCTTTTTTTTTTTTTAAAGGTTTTTTTTTTTTTTTTTTTTTTGAGACAGGGTCTTGCTCTTTAATTCAGACCGACCTTGAACTCACTATGTAGCCCAGCGTGGCCTCGAACTCACAGCAGTCCTCCTGCCTCAACCTCCCAAGTGCAGGGATCACAGATGTGCACTACCGCCACCACCACATCGCCCCGCCTCCCTAGGGATATTCTTGAGAGAGGAAAGTGTTACCGTGGAATGGACAAATACAGTAAAAGTGGGGGTGGGGGAGCTTTAATATTTTCATTTTACAGATGTGAAAACTAGCTGAAGAGGCAAAGGAGCAGGGCCAGGGCCACCTGGAGCCAGACTACAATCTGAAACTCTAGATTCTTGAGTTTTTCACCCACTAGGGCCAGTTGTTTCTTTGTGTGGTCTGAAGAAATTAAATTCTACCTCTTAGGGTGGTTGTGAGGATTAAATGAGATGGTATAGGTATGGGTGTGGGTAGGATCCCTACCACAGTGTCAAGCAATCACTAGGTCCTTAATGCATTTTTTTTTCATTTATTAATTTTCAATAACTACCAGGTACCCCGATTTCTTCCTTCCTTCCTTCCTTCCTTCCTTCCTTCCTTCCTTCCTTCCTTCCTTCCTTCCTGGGCTTCACACATGCTAAGCAAGCTCTACCATTGAGCCACATTTCCAGATCTTTTTAAAATTTTGATTTTAGTTTGATCCCCGGTACCAAAAAAAAAAAAAAAGAAAACAAAATAAAATTTTAGTTTTAGACAGGGTGTCACTGAGTTGCACAGTTTGTCCCAGAACTTGTGATCCTCCTGCCTCAGCCACCTGAGTAGCTGGGATTACAGGCACCACACCCGGCTGATTGCTTATATTAATATTTACTGTGGTCTCTATATTTTGGGTCATAAATTATTTCGTGGTTTTTCAGTCAGGAGCAAAGTGAGCCTTGTCTTTGGTTTTTGGCAATCATAGTGTCATTAGAGATGTCATTAATGGGAATGCATTGGGTACAAGAACAGCATGGAGGCAGAAAAAAGTTGAGAACCACTGAAGGAAGAAGAAATTCCACTGTGGTGTCTTTGTAAGATACTCTTAGGCAAAGAAGAGCTGATCTCAGTATCCTAAAGATGTAATTTAAGCTTGGCATGGTAGTGCACACCTCTAATACCAGCTACTGTCTGCATTCTCCATCCCCTGTGGATGGAGTTGCAAGGGGCTTGTCACAGCAGGAGGAGCAAAAGTTTGAGCCCAGCTGGGGCAACTTAGCAACTTAATGAGATCCTATCTCAAAAGAAAAATACAAAAGGGCTGGGGATGTAGCTTAATGTGAAGGTCCTGGGTTCAGTCCCTACTAGTGAGGGAAGAAAAGAGAGCTGGGGATGTAGCTTAGTGGTAGAGTACTTGCCTACCATGTTCAGTCCCTAGTTACACACACACACAAAGTAATTTAAAAAGAAGTTTGAAAATCATTGTAAAGATCAGCATAGACTCTCGCGACCCTGGAGCAGGAGATAGAATGCTTAGATAAAAACCATAAACACTCTGTCATCCTATTTCAGCTGACCTATGAACTCTAGCTTCCTCACTGGTTCCTTGTCAGAGCTGCACACAGGAAGCTGATGGATACCCGGGAGTAATGTATGGACGAGGGAAGTTAAGCAGAAAGCATCCGCTTAGAAGAACCAGCCTCCAAATAATTGAGAGTTAACTGCCCTTGAACCCTCTTCCCCACTCACCCCGCCATGCCCCTTACTTCAGAAGATTAGACCAGGAGACTGGACTGGGCAGTGAAATGGAAGAAAACAGAAAGCACTTCACATTTCTATTTTGAGAAGTTGCTAGGGAGTGCCAGCTTCTAGTGTGGAGAATCAGTCTTTTGGAAATCTTAACTCCTGTAGAATTAATGAGCAGTGAAGGTGACAATCCTCTGGTTCCTCCCTGTTAACTTTTCCTCTAAATTGGGCTCCAGAAACAGATTCTGTGTGGAGAGGGGGGAGCAGTAATAAAATGCTGCCTACACCCAAGGCTTTATTTAACCCAACCTGATGAGTCAGATCTGAGCGCTTACCTTGGCATGCAAGCTGGCAAGATACAGAGCCTCCAAGGCCATTCCTGGTGTTCAAGTGTGTCTTTTTCGTCTTGTTATTGTGTCAGAGTTGCTTTCAATGTTGCTGAAAAGATAGGGTCCCTTAAAGGAAAAAGTATGAGAAAAGAAAAAAAATGGAAACTAAATCTATGTAAATAGGGAAGGGTGGAGAGGGTGAAGGGTGCACAGGTAATGGGGAAAAAAAATAAGAACCAAGATACATCATGTACAGGTACAAGCACCCAGTGATAAATGTAAACGAATTGTATACCTAAAATGTACCAATAAAAGAATTTTAAAAAAAAAAAGATAGGGTCCCTTAAAAATACTGTTTAAGGTAAATGTAAACTTATCCTGCAAACTCATACTACTATAATAAAATTTAAAAATCTAGGGCCAGGGATTTAGCTCAGTGGTTCTGCCGCCTGTCTCGCAAGTGCACGGACCCGAGTTCGATCCCTGGTACCAAAAACAAACAAAAAAATCTGTTGTTTAAACTGTAGTTTCCAAGCAGACCTGGGTTTGTTTGCAGCAGCACAGGTGAACTAAAGGTTAGTCTGGCGGCTGAAACAAGAATGTTTTTCTTCCCCCAAAGACCCGGCAGCCAGAATGTGTGGTTTGGTGATCAGGGTTTGTATAATAATCACTTTGGTTGTGGCTGCTGAGACAGTAGTAAACATTACGGTCACATGGCCAGCAAGTCGGGTAAGGGCCAGATTTCGACCCAACCCAGATGCCTGCCTAAGGCCAGCAAATCTCAGACTGATTGCTTTGGAATTCCTTAGTTCCAGAGGCCAGAAGTAGTTGTGGAGGTGGAGGGTGCCCAAGGGAAGAGGAGCTTGAAGGGCTCAGAGTGGCATTTGGGAAACCGGAAATGTTAGTGTAACTGTCCAGGTTTTCATAATTTCAGGATCCTTCTGAAAAAGATATATGTGATAATAGGGAAACAGAAAACTCCTGGGAAACACTGGAAAGATGTGAACCAGAGAGAGACTGCAAAGTGGACTCCAAGCACATAACCCATCCTTAGGCTGACAGAGTACCCGAGGGGAGACTGTTGCTGGGTAACATAGGCAGAGCTTTTGCAAAACCAGGACCAGTGGTTGCTGAGTTTTTGTGTATGTGGTAAAATACGTGTAGCATAAAATTTACCATTTTGACCACTTCGGTAGCATTAAGAACATTTCATCATTATGCAATCATTGCTGCCATCCACCTCCAGAACTTTCTCATTTTCCCAAACTGAAACTCTGTACTTGTTAAGCACTATGTTCCCATTTCCCCTTGTTCCTCATCCCTTGGCCACTAACATTCAACTTTCTATCACTGTGATTTTGAATACTCTAGAAACCTCACTTAGGAGGCACCACACAGTACCTGTCCCCTTATGACTGGCTTATTTTACTTAGCATAACGTCTTCAAGAGTAATCCATGTTGCAGCACGTGTGAAAATTTCCTTCCTTTCTGAAACAATTATATTCCATTGTAGGGATGAACTACATTTTTTTTACCCATTGTATCTGTTAGTGTGCTTGGGTTACTTCTGCCTTTCAGCTATTGTGAATGAATAATGCCTTTATAAATATGGGTGAATAAATACTATTTTGAGTCCCTGTTTCATTCTTTTGAATATATATACCAGGAAGTAAGAAATTGTTGATTTTTTGGGGGGAGATGATACTGGGGATTGAATGCAGGGTCTTCACACTGAGTTACATCCCCAGCCCTTTTTTTTTTTTGGTACCGGGGATCGGACTCAGGTCCTAGCGCTTGCGCAGCAGGTGGGGAAACCACTGAGCTAAATCCCTGGGCTCCCCCAGCCCTTTTAAAATTTTTTATTTTGAGACAGAGTCTTGTTGAGTTGCCAAGTTGCCCAGCCTAGGCTTGAACTTGTGATCTTCACTGCCTCAGCCTTCCAGAATGCAGGGATTACAGCTTGGGTCACCATGCCCAGGTGAGTCTAAGAAATGTAACCCAAGGTTATAGACATTTTTATCCTGTGTTTTCTAAAAGTTTTATAGGCCTGTGACTCATTTTGAATATATATATATATATATGTGTGTATGTATATATATATATAGAGAGAGAGCGCACAAGTCAAAAAATGTATACATCAGGAAAAGAAAAACTTGTAAAAATATTTTAATACTAAATTTATTGATACATCATGAGATTAATACAAGTTACCCTTGGCCTTTACTAGAGGTACTCAGAGTGGTGGCCATTAGCTTCCAGACATTCAT
Source organism: Heterocephalus glaber (assembly GCF_053883595.1). Taxonomy (NCBI): domain Eukaryota; kingdom Metazoa; phylum Chordata; class Mammalia; order Rodentia; family Bathyergidae; genus Heterocephalus; species Heterocephalus glaber. The sequence goes on along the minus strand of NW_028258173.1, from coordinate 6,520,421 downwards.
TAGTATGGCGAACTGCTGAAATGGGTATGATTTTTGGGGGGGGACTCTGTGTATATATGTATCTTGAGATATATTTCCAAGTTTTTTTGTGTGTTTTGTTTTGTTTTAGGCAGGTCTCGCTATATACTTAAAGCTGGCCTTGAACTCCCAGTGATCCTCTTGCCTCTGCCTCCCAAGTGCTGGGATTACAGACGTGTACCCCCATGCCTGGGTACTTTTGTTTGCGTCTGAATATTCCATTGTTTTGGTACCATTTGTTGAAAAGATCTTCCTTTCTCCACTGAATTGTCTTTGCACTTTTCTCAAAAAATCGATTGTCCATATGTCTAGATCTATTTCTGGACTCTCAAATACCAAGTCAATACTGCACTGACTTGATTATTGTAACTTTATAGGCCTGGAAGTCAAGTGGTAAATGTCTTCCAGTTTTGTCCTCTTAGAGTAATATAATTTAAGTGTCTTTTATGAGTGGCCCTGAGTTCTTTTTTTTTTTTTTTTTTTTTTTTGGTACCAGGGATTGAACTCAGGTCCTTGCGCTTGCACAGCAGGCGGTGAAACCACTGAGCTAAATCCCTGGCCCCAGTTGTTCTTTTTTTGGAAACAGGGTCTTGCTATGTAGTTCAGGGTGGACTTGAACTCACTGTGTAGCCCACACCGGTCTCGAATTCACAATAATCCTCCTGCCTCAGCCTCTGAAGTGCTGAGATTACAGGTGTGCACTACCACACCATCTTCAAGCATTTTTTTTTTTTTTGGTACTGGAGATCGAACTCAGGAGCTTGCGCTTTTGAGGCAGGCGGCGGAACCACTCGGCTAAATCCCCAGCCTGTACAGTAGTTCTTGAGTGTAGGCTCAGGGCCCAATATTTTCCCCTGTTAAATTAAACCTATTAGATTTGGCTCCTCATTTCAACATTTTAGCCTGGGGAGATCTGCTTGGATCTTGCCTTTGATCTCCTTTCCAGGTGTATGCTCGCCAGGAATTTGATTAGAATACCATCTGTCTTCTCATCCAAGTCATTGATAAAAATATTGACTAGAATGCCCCCAAGGATAGCATCCTGTGGTTTACTGTTGAAAGCCTCCCTTCAGTTTAGCATTAATATGTCATTTAGTTCCCTTTGGGCACAGCTGTTCAACTGAATACAAATCCACCAAATTGTGTTTCCAAGGGTTGGGCAAGGTTAGTGTACAAGCCCTAATGCAGATTGTTAGAAGGGCATAGAAGGACAGCCAACTCCCCTATAGATTCTGTAAATTGTTTCTTCACTCTGTTGGTTGTTTCTTTTGCTGTGCAGGAGCTTTTTAATTTGATATCTCCTCTGGGTTTTTTTTTTTTAATTTTAATTTTTTATTTTTTTGAGACGAGGTCTCACCATGTGTTTCAGACTACCCGTGAACTCACTATGTACCCTAGGCTGGTGTGGAATTTATGGCGATTCTTCTGCCTCTGCCTCCTGAGTGGTGGGATTACAGGTCTGTGCCACCATGTCCAGCCTGATATCCCATTTGTTGATTCTTGATTTTATTTCTTGTGTAATTGGGTTTCTGTTCAGAAAGTCCTATCTTCCAGTAGATTGTTTCTGTTTTAACATTTAAATCTTGGATCCATTTTGATTTTATGTAATTTAGTACGTGGTGAGAGATATGTCTATTTTCAGTCTCCTGTATGTGAATAGCTAGTTTTCTTAGCACCGTTTATTAAAGAGGCTATCTTTTGTCCAGCATGTTTTTGGGCCCTTTGTCAAATCAGATGGCTGAATGTGCTTGGGGTTGTTTCTGCATCCTCTGTTCTGTTCCATTGATACAGTGTCTGTTTTTGTGCCAGTAGCATGCTATTTTTTATCACTGTAGCTTTGTAGTATAATTTGAAGTTGGGAATTGTGATGCTTTCTGCTTTGCTCTTTTTTTTGATACCAGGGATCGAACTTGGGACCTTGTGCTTTCGAGGCAGGCACCGGAACCACTGAGCTAAATCCCTGGCCCTCTGCTTTGCTCTTATTGACCAGGATGGTTCCATATGAATTTTAGAATTGTTTTCTTTAGTTCTGTGAGGAATGCTATTGGTATTTTGTTTGAGATTGTGTTAAATCTGTGTAACAGTTTTGGAAGTATAGCCATTTTTACAATATTGATTCTGGATATCCAGGAACTGGGGACATCTTTCCATTTTCTGGTGTCCTCTTTGTTCTTTTTCAGAGTGCCGTAGTTTCATTTCAGAGGTCTTTCACTTACTTGGTTATGTTAATTCCCAAGTATTGCACTATGGATTTTTGTGTGTTGATTTTGTATCCTGCTACACTACTGAATTTGGTTATTAATTCTAGGAGTCTTTTTTTTTTTTTTTCTGGTACCAGGGATCAAACTCAGGACCTTTTGCAAGGCAGGCGTGGGCACCACTGAGCCAAATCCCTGGCCCTATAGAAGTCTTTTGGTAGAATTTTTTGGGTCTTCTATGTAGAAGATCATGTCATCTGCAAATAATGATGATTTAACTTCTTCCTTTCCTATACATATCCTTTTTATTTCTTTCTCGTCTAATTGGTCTGGCTAATGTTTTGAGTACTATATTGAACAGGAGTGATGATAGTAGACATCCATGTCTTGTTCCTGATTTCCAAGGGCAAGCTTTCAGTTTTTCCTCATTTAATATGATGTTGGGAGTAGGTTTATCGGATTGAGATAAGGTCCTTCGACACCGATTTTCTTCAGGTTTTTTTTTTTTTAATCATGAATGGATGTTGGATTTTGTCAAAGGTTTTCTGCATCTGTTGAGATGACCAGGTGATTTTTCTCCATTTTTCTGTTTATGTGATGTATTATATTTTTTAATTTGCATATGTTGAACCTCCTTGTTTCCTTGGGATGAAGCCTAATATATATATATATATATATATATATATTTGATGATTGTTGCATTCTGTTTGGCAGTGTTTTGTTAAGAATTTTTGGGGCTGGGGATTTAGCTCAGTGGTTCCACCGCCTGCATCACAAGAGCAAGGTCCCGAGTTCAATCCCCAGTACCAAAAAAAGAATTTTTGCATCTATGTTTATTAGAGATTGGCCTGTAGTTTTCTTTCTTTCTTTCTTTCTTTCTTTCTTTTGGTACCAGGGATTGAACTCGGGACCTTGCGCTTGCGAGGCAGGTGCCGGAACCACTGAGCTAAATCCCCAGCCCTGTAATTTTCTTTTTTGACTGGGTCCTTGTCTGGTTTTGAATCAGGGTAATGCTAGCTTCCAGGATTGATTTTGTAGGTATTCCTTCCCTTTCAATTTCATTAAAGAGTTTGAGGGGCCAAGGATGTAGCTTAGTGGCGCCGTGCCTGCTTGGCAAGCACAAGGTCCTGAGTTTGATCCCTGGTACCAAAAAGAAAGAGTTTGAGGAGTATTGGCATTAGATCCTTCCTGAAGGGCCGGGGATGTAGCTCAGTGGTTTCGACGCCAGCTGCGCAAGCGCAAGGACCGGAGTTTGATCCCTGGTACCAAAAAGAAAAAGAGTATCTCAGTAGATCCTTCCTGAAGTTCTTGTAGAATTCAGCTGTGAATCCATCAGGTCCAGGACTTTAATTATTTGGTAGGTTTTTATTACTGCTTCAATTTCACTGCATGTTGTTGGGTTATTTAGGATTTTTATATCTTTTTGTTCAGTTTTGGTAATTCTTATGTACCCAAGAATATATCCATTTCTTCTAAATTCTCCAATTTATTGGAGTTCAGATTTTCAAAGTAGTTACTAATAATCTTCTGGTTTTCAGCAGTGCCATTTGATTTTGGCTTTTTCATTTATTTTTATCTAATTTTTATTTAATTTTTTATTTTTTGGGACAGAGTCTTGCTATATAGTCTCAGACTGGCTTTGAACACACTATGTAGCCTAGGCTGGCCTTGGACTCAGCGATTCTCCTGCCTCAGCCTCCCGAGTACTGGGATTATAGGTGTGCACTGCCATGCCCAGCTGCCTTTTTTAACTTCTAATTGACTTTCTTGTTTTCTCTCTCTCTCTCTGTCTCTCTTTTTGGCAAGATTGGCTAAGGATTTGTCTATTTTGTTTTTCTTTCAACAAACTAGCTCTTCAGTTAATTGATTCTTTGTATTTTTTTTAGTCTCAATTTCATTAATTTCTGCTCTGATCTTTATAATTTCCTTCATTGTACTAGCTTTGGATATGTTCTTGTTTTTCTAGGACTTTGAGCTGCATCATTAGGTTATTTATTTGGACTCACTTTTTCTGATGTGAGCGTTCACAGCTATAGGACTGCTTTCATTGTGTCTCATAGGTTCTGGTATGTTGTACTGGCTATCTCATTTGATACGAGGAACAGTTTCTTCTGTGACACAGATTATTCAAGAGTGTATTGTTTAATTTCCATGTATTTGTTAAATTTCTGTAGTTTCTTTTGCCATTAATTTCTGGTTTCATTGTACTATGATCTGATAATGTGCATGGAATAATTTTGATTCTTTTGCACTTAAGCATATTTTTATGGTCTAGTATGTGGTCTGTTTTGGAGAAAGTTCCATGTACTGCTGAGAAGAATTTGTATTGTTTTGTTCTTGGATAGAACATTCTATAGATAATATGTCCATTTGTTTGGGGGTCTAGTTCAACTCTTGTATTTCTTTGTTGAGTTTTTGTCTAATTGATCTGTCTAATTGACAGTGTGGTATTAAGGTTGCCCACTATAATTGTGTTGATGTTTATCTGACCCATTAAGTCTAATAATGTTTTATTTACTTATTTATTTTTGGTACCTGGGATCGAACTCGGGACCTTGTGCTTGGAAGGCAGGCAGCGGAATCACTGAGCTAAATCTCCAGCCCAGTAATGTTTGTTTTATGAAGTTGAGTGCACCAAAGTTCAGTGAATATATGTTTATAGTTGTTATTTCTTCCTGTTGGATTGTTCCATTGATTAATACGTAATGATCTTTGCCTCTTTGGATCAGTTTTGGCCTGAAGTCCACTTTGTCTGAAATAGGATAGCTACTCCAGCTTGTTTTTGGGTTCTTATTGCATGGAATATTATTTTCCGTCCTTTAATTTGTTTGTTTAGTCAGTAAATTTCTTTTGGATTAAATGTATTTCTTGTATACAGAATCCCACTGGATTTTGTTTCTTGATCCATTCTGCCAAACTGTATCTTTTTTTTTTCCTCCTTTTTTTGGTACTGGGGATGAAACTCAGGACCTTGTGCTTACGAGGCAGGTGTGGCACCACTGAGCTAAATCCCGGGCCCCAACCTATATCTTTTGATTGTAAGACTATTCACAT